>NC_056746.1:1100442921-1100520421 GCF_019279795.1 Protopterus annectens
ATAATTAAATAATTATTCTAAAAAGCACATATCATACAGACATTAAAAACTTGAAATAAATAGATACTATTGTGTGTAGGGCTATATTAGTCAGAATAAATACATATAATAAATACATATAATACCTAACAACAACCATAAAATACATATAGCAGCCCATAGATGTAATAAATAAATTAATATATACATTAAAATTAATTATCTACCCAATGCCTTTAGTTTTGAGAAGCAAGTAACTGAAAAAGATTAATTTAAACCTGGCCATTGAGTTGCATTTGTTCTAAGCTGCCATAAGGCTTCATTTCTCTCAAAATATAATGACCATGGTCCACCTCTTGGGTCAAGTTTGTAAGGGCAATGTGATTGTAGCGGCTAGAAAGTTTATTAAGGTCAGTTTTGCTGAGGTTTGTAAATAGAGGGGAAGCATAGAGGAGGGTGGAGAGCAGCTGTGTACGAGCAATTACTGTTCTGGCTAATGGCGTTAGGAAGGGCTTGATACTATATAGTGAGCCAAGTTTTTTATTAACTGTTTTAATAGTTTTATTGATATGTAGCTCAAACTTAAGGTTATTATCTATTATAACTCCTAACAGTTTGGTTGAGGAATCTGGGGAAATAATGGTGCCGTTGTTGGATTTTAATGTAAAGGTTATAGGGGCAGACCTGTGAGTGGGGGAGAAAAGCAGCAGTTTGGTTTTATTAGGATTTAACATGAGACAATGGTTAAGGAGCCAATTTTCAACTGTGTTAAAAGTATTTTGGGATAGAATCTGCAACTCTGTAGGTGAAGTGTCGGAGCATACTAAAGTGGAGTCATCTGCATATTGAATGCATGTTGTATTTGGGATGATCTTATACAAATCACTGATGAAAATGTAAAATAATAGTGGACCTAGTATGGAGCCTTGGGGTACTCCAAGGGTGATGGGTAAAAGGGTGGATAGTTTGCTCTGCCATAGAATAGCCTGTTGTCTATCACTGAGATATGACTGAAACCATTGGATGGACTGGTCCTCTAGGGAGATTGATTTCAAAGAGTTTATGAGTATTTGATGGTTTACCATATCAAAGGCTTTTGAAAGCTCGAGAAAGATAGCAGAGGAGAGTTTATTATTGTTTTGGTGTTGGTTAATGACGTTAGAGAAGGAGAGGAGGGCTGAAGTTGTACTATGGAGTGCTGGCTAGAAGATTATTATGGATAAGATATTTCAGGAGTTGATTGTGGATGCATTTTTCCATAATTTTAGCCAAGGGTGACAGAATAGCTATGGGTCTATAGTTTGAAAGTTCAGTAGAGCTGGCCCCTTTATGGAATGGGATGACATGGGATATCTTCCAGACCGAGGGAATGGATGCTTCAGTTATAGTTCTCTTGATCAGGATAGTTATGGAGTATGCTATGGCATCTGCAGCTTTTTGTAGATATTCTGCAGGGAGGAGATCAGCCAACAGGGTGATAGGCTTTAGTTTTTTAAGTAATTTTCAGACCAAAGATATGCAAACTGGCTTGAAGTTAAAGGAGAGTTGGGAGCATGGTGTAGTGGCTGGATAATATGGGCATCCAGGAGATAATTGGTTAGTTAGTTTCTGGATGTTTGTTGTAAAGAAGCTGTTAAAGGTATTGGCAATTTCTGCTGTAGGTTTTTGGTTAGAATCCAAGGAGGTAGGAGTGGAGGACTGTCCTGGACTAGGGAGTTTGTTTATACCTACCCAAACTTTTGTGGCTTGTTTTGGTGTTTTTCTTGTACATGACAGTAATAGTTTTTCATGTCTAATGTGGTGGATTGTTTTTGTTTCATTTCTTAGCTGTTTTATCTTAGTTGATCTATGGGTATTTTTGTGGTCCTCGAAGTGGTCCAAGTCCTATTTCTAAGTGGCATTTTATGTCTGGTTTCTTTTGAGAGCCAAGGAGCAACTTTTGTTTTGGTTCTAATAGTCTTTGCTGGTGCATGGGTGTCAAGGATGGATAGAAATTTGGTATTAAAGTAATTTACTGCTTCTTCAAGTGGTAATTGTTTCAGAACTGACCAATTGCAAGATTTGAGTTCATTTTGGAAATTTTTGCAGTTGAAATTCTTATTGTTCCTTGTTGTTTTAAAAATGGACTGATTGTGGATATCAGCTTTTTGCCTGATTAAATAGGCAAGGAGGTGATCGGCAGGGTCCCACTCTTGTATTTGAGGGGATAGGTGTTAACAATAATTCAATCCAGAATACTTGCTTTATTGTTGGGTTTACTTATCCTAGTGGGGGGGGGGATATGACCTGTGAAAATCCATAAAGGTTTATGTGGTGAGTGGGGGGGTTCTGAGGAACACATGTTCCAGTCTATGTTGAAGTCCCCAAGTACAATGGTTTCTTGGGGGTAATTGCTGGATAACCAATGTAGGATATCTTCAAGGGTATTTATGTTATGCCTGGGGGAACATACACACAGACGAGATTTATACATTTGTTCTTATTAATGTGGAGCTTAGTGATAAGAATTTCAGCATTGCCAAACATGGATGTTTGCAGGGCATTATTGGACACTTCAAGCATGGACTTGTACAGAACAGCTACCCCACCTCCCTTTCTATTGGTTCAGTCAAATCTTAGGATGTTATAGCCTGGTGGTATAACTTCTTTATCTGAAGTAGAAGGTTTTAGCCATTTTTCAGTAAGACATAGTATGTCTGGGGAAAGAGCATCTAAGAGGGCATGTAGGTGTTGAATCTTATTGTTTACACTTCTGATATTTAGGTGACTGATCAAGAGTGAGTTTGGGGGTTTGTCTAAGATTTGTGTAGTAGTGGGACAGTTAGTAAAGGACCTAGAGCCAGTGGATGAGGATGGGACAGGATTTGGGTGGATCTCTCCATCCATTGTCAAGTTGCAGTGTAATCTGATTGTGAGATTCCAGATTTTAATTAATAGACTTTGGTACCTTTTGGTTTTAGGGTTGGAATATCTTGTTCTAATGGGATGCTGATACCTAGTAAGTAAGGAGTTAGATGGGAGGGGATTTATTAAGTGCTCACGCTTGTGTGGAGCTATAAAAGTGGAGGTTTGGCCTTTTGGGTAGTGGAAACCTGGGTACGTACAAACACCACCATTCTCAACACTTACACACTCACACTCTTACCTACATTCTGTAACCTACACCTACAACTTCCAACACACTAACATACACTAAAATCCCTACAGAAAACCCTTAAAATATAAACACTTACCTGAATCTCCAGCTATCCATTAACACAGCACACCACCACAACCACTGATTTGACATTTCCGGATTCGGTTATGTGGACTTTCACGCAACTGGTCTTTCGATATTTTAGTCTCAAGATACTGAAATTTGAGATTTCAGTATTTTGAGATAGTGAAGTGCACCCGTTATAGACACTAATGAACAATACAGATCCCCAAACATGTTGAATCATGCCAATTTCCATTTACCATTATGTCAGCAGTGCAAAACAGAAAGACAGAAAAACAGTGAAAGCTGCTGCCTCACAGCTCTTGGTTCTCTATTTTTTTCCAGTCACCAACGCAAAGTTTGATCTGTGCATGTGGCTAGAACCTGTGAATTTGTGGCATACATAAACAGAGAGATAAGTGGACTCTTCAAGTCTTTCTTCTTTCTGCATGCATTTTCACTGAATGATTTGTTTTTGTATCACATTTTAAGTGCATATTTTTCACTAATATTGTTATCATCCAACTCTGTGTGACTGAATTATACATCCTGAGATGGACTGGCGTCCTATCCAGAAGTACTTTCTCTGACTTCTGGCTGCTGAGATCTGTGACAAGCTCCATCTCCCAGTGAGCCAGCATTCAATAAAGCAGATAGTAGCGAATGAATGAATGAAATAATGAAATAGAACTGCCATGGAATTCATCAAATAACTAACAGTGTTATATGAGATTATATCCAAGTGGAATGAATAATATTTCAGAGCTAAGCAATTAAACATTTTCTTTTAAAATCTTACTATTATTGTATTTTGTTTTAGATCTCTGCTAGAGACAAAGAAATGAATGAAAACTCCACAGGGATTCAAGACAAGAAGAAAAGCTCCAGGAATATCTACATCAGCAAGACAAGCAAACAGATTAGCTTATAAGGGGGGATAAAATACAAAAGCAATGTCTACTGCAGGTAGTTTGTTAATATTCTCACTTTAGGATTGCTATAGCATTTATTGTAGTACAGGAAAAGTTTGAACAAATAATTGAATCCCCAGGCAAAATAAGTGAATGGCAAAAGTATAGAGCTGTGGTTTAATTATATATGGCAATTGACTGAGACCAAACTCTGGCTCGAAAATAACATCAGATGACTGGGGAAAACAGAGATTCTCATTGCCCTTTTCCTTGGACAGTTGGCTGGAAAGCATTTGAAATACTGTCTCCCTTGACATCTGGCTATATTCCATTTAAAGTGAGAGGTCATTAATAGCGTATGCATATTTTTTCCCATTGTGAACTGTTGATGTCTTTTTGGCTTGTTATGTCCATATTGTATAAGCATTCTAACAGATTTCAATGAGGAACGCTAAAACTGTACAGAGCGGGAATTCTACAGATGTGATTCTCTCCATCAGATTAGTTGCAGGCTATAGCTGATGTTTTAGTGATGCCATTTATCAATTCAGGTGGTATATGTCATATTATTTCTGATCAAAATGAGCAAACAACATTAAATTTCTAACAACAAAAAGGAACCTATGTAATAATAGTGATAAATGGGTATTAAGCTATGGATTCGAGTTCTCTTATTTTGATGTAGGGCTTCACCTCTTTATAGTCTAATGTAGGGTTTTCTCTCTGCACTGTTTCAACACTGTAGTGATGCTGTTATTGCACAGCACCTATTAAAAGAATGTTTAAATCCTTAAACAAACAGAACATAGACACATCTCTAAGATTGTTAATGTAATGAAACCTTTTCATCTTTCAATAATTACACTGAAATACTGTACGGTTTGGAAATGTATTTGAGGTAGTAAATGTTTCCATCTGTCTATGAAGACATGGCTTTTGTTTTAATGTGGATATATATTTATCTGGAAGCTCATTTCTCTCTTTATGTAGGTCATAATGTCACAGGTTCTAGCCACATGTACACATCAAGCTTGCAGCAATGCAGTGGTAGTTGAATGAAGTGTCAGAAGAGGAGTACTATGTAAAAAGTCAGATGTGAAATCAAGGTCCCTTTCACACAGCTTGCCATTTTACTTGTAGCATCCAAATAAAAGGAATAATTAATCTTATATTTCCCATAAATCGGTTAATGCAGATGTTCACATCTGTCCAAGTCTGTGTTATAGACAGATTCACTTTATTATCTCGAAATACTGAAATCTCGAATTTCGGTGTCTCGAGAATATAAAGCCGAAAATTCAAAATACCGAAACCCTAAAAGTGCAAAATTCAAAATTGCGACTTTTAAATACACCATCCACCACACAAACACACATACACCTTCCTCCCCACACTACAATGAACAAACAAAACACACACAAACACAAAAAAAAAAAATACACAAACCTACCCTACATATAACCAGGGGGGCAAACCCCCCCTGCATTCCACATCCATGCTACATATATATACTAACTCTGAGGTCACACTAAAAAGACAAATACAGTAAACCCACCACTACACACTTAACATTCCCCTCGCACAAACACACATCACATTTATTTATTTATTTGTTTATTTAATGTATTATTTATTTATTTTATTTTTATTGTATTTTTATTTTACATTTGTTTACCGGGATAATCTGACTGGATACATGTCCATTTTCAGCAGAAACCTGGGGAGAAAAGCTCCGAAAAGACATTCAACAAATTGTTACATTTTTACAGTTTAAAACACAAAATAAAACACAAATAAACGGATTTTTACACAGATGTAAACAAACACAAAAACAGATAAACAAATTATTACAGTTTTACTCAGATGGAAAATTCTAGACAGTGTTTTTAAGAATGATAGGGTATTGAATGCCTAGTAGGGTAACCTGGTAGCAGATCCAAGGAGATTATAAGATTTATAAGTTAAGAAACAATAAAGTGTAGGCAGAAGTCCTCCATGTGCACACAAGTGATGGTTAGAGTTAGTCTGGATTGGGACAAGGACATAGCCATCATTTTTTAAAGTATTTAATCAGACTTTTCTTGAATTGAGGTAGAGAGAGAGTTCAGATGTAAGATTAGCAGGAAGAGAATTCCAAGTTTTGCCAACAGAGTTAGCAAATAGAGATTTACCAGCTGTGTTGTTGGATTTGGGAGTTTGAACTAGTGGATTTTCAGATGAACGAAGTGCGCTGAGGTTACTGTAGGGGGTGGTGAGGTTTTTAAGTATGGGTGTATTATCTGGTTGGTAGAGGATCTTGTGTGCAACTATTAGTTGGTTAACCTGAATTAGGTTAGGCAGTTCAAGCCATACTAGTAGATTTAGGTTATGGCAGTGATGGGTTCTGTAGGCTGCACCAGTAGCAAATTTAGCAATGTGATTGTAGATGCTAGAAAATTTATTAAGGTCAGTTTTGTTGAGGTTTGTAAATAGAGGGGAAGCATAGAAGAGGGTGGAGAGCAGCTGTGTATGAGCAATTACTGTTCTGGCAAATGGCGTTAGGAAGGGCTTGATACTATATAGTGAGCCAAGTTTTTTATTAACTGTTTTAATAGTTTTATTGATATGTAGCTCAAACTTAAGGTTATTATATATTATAACTCCTAACAGTTTGGTTGAGGAATCTGGGGAAATAATGGTGCCATTGTTGGATTTTAATGTAAAGGTTATAGGGGCAGACCTGTGAGTGAGGGAGAAAAGCAGCAGTTTGGTTTTATTAAGATTTAACATGAGACGATGGTTAAGGAGCCAGTTTTCAACTGTGTTAAAAGTATTTTGGGATAGAATCTGCAACTCTGTAGATGAAGTGTCGGAGCATACTAAAGTGGAGTCATCTGCATATTGAATGCATGTTGCATTTTGGATGATCTTATACAAATCATTGATGAAAATGTAAAATAATAGTGAACCTAGTATGGAGCCTTGAGGTACTCCAAGGGTGATGGGTAAAAGGGTGGATAGTTTGATCTGCCATAGGAAAGCCTGTTGTCTACCACTGAGATATGATTGAAACCATTGGATAGACTGGTCCTCTAGGGAGATGGATTTCAAAGAGTTTATGAGTATTTGATGGTTTACCATATCAAAGGCTTTTGAAAGATAGAGAAAGATAGCAGAGGAACGTTTATTATTGCTTTGGTGTTGGTTAATGATGTTAGAGGAGGAGAGGAGGGCTGAGGTTGTACTATGGAATGATCTAAAGCCATGTTAGGTGTTGGCTAGAAGATTATTATGGATAAGATAGTTCAGGAGTTGACTGTGGATGCATTCTTCCATAATTTTAGCCAAGGGTGACAGAAAAGCTATGGGTCTATAGTTTGAAAGTTCAGTAGAGCTGCCCCCTTTATGGAATGGGATGACATGGGATATCTTCCAGATGGAGGGAATGGATGCTTCAGTTATAGTTCTATTGATCAGGATAGTAATGGGGTATGCTATGGCATCTGCAGCTTTTTGTAGATATTCTGCATTGAGGAGATCAGCTGACAGAGTGGTAGGCTTTAGTTTTTTAAGTAATTTTCGGACCAAAGATGTGCAAATTGGCTTGAAGTTAAAGGAGAGTTGGGAGCAGGGTGTAGTGGCTGGAGAATATGGGCATCCAGGAGATAATTGGTTAGCTAGGTTCTGGATGTTTGTTGTAAAGAAGCTTTTAAAGGTATTGGCAATTTCTGCTGTGAGGTTTTGGTTAGAATCCAAGGAGGTAGGAGTGGAGGACTGTCCTGGACTACGGAGTTTGTTTATACCTACCCAAAACCTTTGTAGCTTGTTTTGGTGTTTTTCTTGTACATAACAGTAATAGTTTTTCATGTCTAATGGGGTGGATTTTTTTTTGTTTCATTTCTTAGCTGTTTGTATCTAAGTTGATCTATGGGTATTTTTGTGGTCCTCAAAGTGGCCCCAGCTCTATTTCTAAGTAGCATTCTATGTCTGGTTTCTTTTGAGAGCCAAGGAGCAACTTTTGTTCTGGTTCTAATAGTCTGTGCCGGTGCATGGGTGTCAAGGATAGATAGGAATTTGGTATTAAAGTAATTTACTGCTTCTTCAAGTATTAATTGTTTCAGAACTGACCAATTGCAAGATTTGAGTTTATTTTGGAAATTTGTGCAGTTGAAATTCTTATTGTTACTTATTGTTTTAAATATGGACCGGTTGTGGATATCAGCTTTTTGCCTGATAAATAGGTAAGGAGGTGATCACTTACATCATCAGGCAGGATTCCACTCTTGTATTTGAGGGGATAGGTGTTAACAAGAATTCAATCCTGAATACTTGCTTTATTGTTGGGTTTACTGATCCTAGTGGGGGAGGATATGACCTGTGAAAATCCATAAAGGTTTATGTGGTGAGTGGGGCGGGGGTGGGGGGGTTCTGAGGAACACATGTTCCAGTCTATGTTGAAGTCCCCAAGTACAATGGTTTCTTGAGGGTAATTGCTGGATAACCAATGTAGGATACCTTCAAGGGTATTTTATGTTATTGCCCGGGGAATATACATACATATGAGATTTATACATTTGTTCTTATTAATGTGGACCTTAGTGATAAGAATTGCAGCATTGCCAAACAGGGATGTTTGCATGATTTGTACAGAACAGCTACCCCACCTCCCTTTCTATTGGTTTGATCAAGCCTTAGGATGTCATAGCCTGGTGGTATAACTTCTTTATCTGAAGTAGAAGGTTTTAGCCAGGTTTCAGTAAGACATAGCAGGTCTGGGGAAAGAACATCTAAGAGGGCATATAGGCATTGAATCTTATTGTTTACACTTCTGATATTTAGGTGACTGATCAAGAGTGAGTCTGGGGGTTTGTCTAAGATTTGTGTAGTAGTGTGACAGTTAGTAAAGGACCTAGAGCCAGTGGATGAAGATGGGACAGGATTTGGGTGGATCTCTCCATCCATTGTCAAGTTGCATTGTAATCTGATTGTGAGCTTTCAGATTTTAATTAATAGACTTTGGTATCTTTTGGTTTTAGGGTTGGCATATCTTTTTCTAATGCGATGCTGATACCTAGTAAGCAAGGAGTTAGATGGGAGGGGATGTATTAAGTGTTAAAGCTTGTGTGGAGCTATAAAAGTGGAGGTTTGGCCTTCTGAGTAGTGGAAACCTGGGTACGTACAAACACCACCATTCTCCACACTTACACACTCACACTCTTACCTACATACTGTAACCTACACCTACAACTTCCAACACACTAACATACACTAAAATCCCTACCCAAAACCCTTAAAATATAAGCACTTACCTGAATCTCCAGCTATCATCTAACACAGCGCACCAGCACAACCACTGATTTGACATTTCCGGGTTCGGTTATGTGGTCTTTCGCGCAACTGATCTTTCAATATTTTAGTCTTGAGATACTGAAATTTGAGATTTCAGTATTTTGAGATAGTGAAGTGCACCCGTTATAGACACTAATGAACAATACAGATCCCCATACATGTTGAATCATGCCACTTTCCATTTACCATTATGTCAGCAGTGCAAAATGGAAAGAGAGAAAAACAGTGAAAGCTGCTGCCTCACAGCTCTTGGTTCTCTATTTTTTTCCAGTCACCACCGCAAAGTTTGATCTGTGCATGTGGCCAGAACCTGTGAATTTGTGGCATACA
Organism: Protopterus annectens; assembly: GCF_019279795.1. Lineage (NCBI taxonomy): Eukaryota > Metazoa > Chordata > Ceratodontiformes > Protopteridae > Protopterus > Protopterus annectens. The sequence continues at coordinate 1,100,452,669 of NC_056746.1, forward strand.
TAAACAGAGATAAGTGGACTCTTCAAGTCCTTCTTCTTTCTGCATGCATTTTCACTGAGTGATTTGGTTTTGTCTCACATTTAAAGTGCATGTTTTAATTAATATTGTTATCATCCAACTCTGTGTGACTGAATTATACATCCTGAGATGGACTGGTGTCCTATCCAGAAGTACATTCTCTGACTTGTGGCTGCTGAGAGCTGTGACAAGCTCCATCTCCCAGTGAGCCAGCATTCAATAAAGCAGGTAGTAGTGAATGAATGAATGAAATAATTAAATAGAACTGCCATGGAATTCATCATATAACTAACAGTGTTATATGAGATTATATCCAAGTGGAATGAGTAATATTTCAGAGCTAAGCAATTAAACATTTTCTTTTAAAATCCTACTATTATTGTATTTTGGTTTAGATCTCTGCTAGAGACAAAGAAATGAATGAAAACTCCACAGGGATTCAAGACAAGAAGAAAAGCCCCAGGAATTTTTACATCAGCAAGACAAGCAAACAGATTAGCTTATAAGGGGGGATAAAATACAAAAGCAATGTCTACTGCAGGTAGTTTGTTAATATTCTCACTTTAGGATTGCTATAGCATTTATACAGGAAAAGTTTGCACAAATAATTGACTCCCCAGGCAAAATAAGTGAATGGCAAAAGTATAGAGCTGTGGTTTAATTATATATGGCAATTGACTGAGACCAAATTCTAGCTCGAAAATAAGATCAGATGACGGGGGAAAACAGAGATTCTAATTGCCCTTTTCTGACTTTCACTGGTTCTAGTGCAGCTTGTCCCTTTATAGGATGGATGAGGCCATCTTTCAAAGTTTAGTAGAGCTACTTCATGCAATAGTGTATATTGCTGAATGCAAGAGAGAAGGAAAGAATGTGCCTCTACACTACTTTTTAAAGACCATTATGTGATGTACTCTGGTTATTTTCTTTGCTGTTTTAAACACTCATCAATACATTCTTTCTTTATCTGCTGCAAAACAGTGCTTAAATTATAGTTTTTGTAAAGTTACGAGCCAGTTGCAGCGATGACTTCTCATTCAGTTTTTGTCATAGTTGTAAAGTTTCTACACTCTGAGACTACATGGTGAAAGAGATATGATGTACCAAGACTCTTGAGGTTTTTGACTCAGTTAGAAGTGGCAGAGGACAGAATTATACTTCTCAGTCAAAGAACTGTAAATCCGCAAACACTTAGGTTTAGGCCCTAGTAGGAGGAAAGAATGAAGGGTTACAAACAGCTTGCCATATGGGCATTTCTTGGGACACTAAACGTTAAAATGTAATGGATAATATGATGCAAGAGCCAGGGATACAAATTCCTGAAGAAAAGTACAATAACATTTAACCCAAAGCCAAAATATTGTGCCCTAAGGAAAACAAACTGCATAGAAATACAACATAATGGAAAAACATATGAGCCATACTTTTATAAGGCAGTGTAGAGATAACTTTTGGAAAAAATAAATGTTCTTAAGGGATAAACAAACAGGCACATGAGCTGGTTGTCAAAACTTGCCAAGTAAACTTTGCCATTAGGTTTCATTTTCTGTGAATACTGCCTACTTTTAGAAAACTCTGATCTGTCAGTGTTGAGGAAAATGAACAAGATATTCTACTTAGGTTTTCAGTGGTGGAAGCAGAAATATGTTTCTGAAGGAACATTTGTACTAATGGGTCTAATATAAAATCCTTCAACATAGAACTCTAAAAATGAATGATTAACTTTGAAAAAATATTTCTGAAAATCAAGTTATCACTTAGACAAAATAATTTACAGGCACGTGGAAATGACATTACTGCAAAAATATGACAGCAGTGAGAAAACTAGCGAAAAGGAGCAAGACAGTTTCACTTCAGGAAAGAGGTTAATAAGAGATATTGTTCTTAATAAGGTGGTGAAGGCATATTTTAAATGTTAACGAGGAAGTCCAACAAAAATATAATTCTCTTTTAGGAGCATCCCATATAAGTTGGGTGACTTGTTCAAGACCACCATGCAGTATGCTACTAAGATCAGAGAGATTCAGACTGGGTCTTCATCTTTGTAACTTTTTCCCTCTCCATAGATGACCATTAGCTATCAGTAGCTCCTCTCCTCATTTACCGAGTGTACTGGACCCAACTTAGCCTCTTCAGGCTCAACCAGACCTATGTCTGGGGCCACAGAAGAAATAAAGGACATTGGTGGACCTTCATTCTGCTGCCAGGGAGTGTACTCTAATCCCACCACCACGTGACACCCTTGCAGGTTCCACAGTTACTGATTCATGAGCTGTATGTACACTTTTTCAACCTCCCAACTAAGCTATATACCATTTACAGCATGAAGCTCACCAGGTTCCCAGCACTGCTACTGGAGCAAGCCTAGGGTCCTCTTCTTCCTATGCAACCCCTCCAATCACTTGGGCACAGTAAGGGCTTCATTCCCCTGTGCTATGGGGTTACTTCCATCTTCACAGCTTTGTACTATCCTGCCTTGCCTACTGTATTTTTATGTTGCATATAGTTCGATTACAAGGCCTCAGTCAATATCAATTTAGAGGTCAGAGAGAAAAAGAAAACAGTAGAATATATATTTGTTTACCGAGTGACCAGGAAAGTAGATTTGTCTATGTCACTAGAAACTGTTGGTTTAGGTTTTAATTACGTTTGACAGTGTGCTGCACCAAAGCATTATAGAATAGTTGTGCGCCACAATGGCATGGTCCAGGACAGGGCAATTGTTAAGAAACTGGCTAATGAATGAGCCATGAGGGCAGTTATTTACCAACACTGACGGCAGCAGTGAGGAGTAAACTTATGTACTATATTCTATAGTATTGGGCTTGACTATGCCAGTCTCTATGTGTAAAAATTTGAGGAAGTCACTTAACCACATCATGACACTTGAAATTACTTATTAGGGCAAAACTTTGATTTGTGGTTAATGGTATACCTGACCCTTTTACAGGTCAGGGCCACAAAATAATTTTTAAAGTTTTATATTTACTGGAACAGTCTGCAGAACCACCAGTTTTCTTCAGAGTGACAAATCCCACTATCCCTTTAAGGAGTATTCCAATGATGATGTTTATAGTAAAATTTCCCTTGGAAATAAAACAATTATCTTTAACTGAGTTTGGAAGCATAATGTATAAGCATACAACATTTTGTAGATACTTTGTATCAAGTATGCTACATGAAGTATTGTTTGACTGCATGACAAGGCAGTGTTAATTTGCATTTTTAAGACTTGTGATGGTTAGAGACCTAGTGATGCACATTATTAGACCACTGCTGCAGTACTGTAGCCAAAGCTATATGGGATGTCTTGCCATGGACTGGAACAGATGTCCAGCTTCCAAAGCCGTATGGCACCTTCCACGCACACACTACCCACTGCGCTGCATAAGAGAAGCAGGAAAATGTCAGTGGCTAGTTTGCCAAAAGATATGGGCTTTACTGACCTTGAAGAATATTGTTATGGTAGGTGTATACACAACTGTACTATATCACATGTAATCCTGTATTATATGCACTGCTGTTACTCAGAAGTTAATGTAAAAACAGAGCTCATGCTTAAGTGGGTCCTTTGGAGTTGGATCTGTTAGTTGAACTTCAGTGCTAAGATACAGAGTATAAAAACATCCAGCATGTTGTATGTGATGTGACACATGTATGCCTAGCCTCACCCTTTCCAGTCCCTGACGTTAACTACAGACAAACCTGAATTCTTATATCTCTCAAAGCCTTAGAATGATGACAGATGATATCTCTCAGCAGCTTTCAATGCTGTAAAAGCTTATAAACACAGTACTTGAATTATACATTTGGAAATATCAGATCTACTTTATATTTGTTTCTGAAGAGGACAGAGTAACAAACAAGCGATTACACACTGCCTGAAATGAAAGCACACACTCATGTCTATGTTCACTATGCTTATACAGTGATTTAGACATCTTTGAATTGAAAAGAAAATATTGTGCTAAAAAGCACTTGCACTTTATTGATTTTTGACAAAAGCAAGTCTTGACACCTTCATAGATAGCTTCTAATGATATCCTACAATGAAAATGAACAAGGATTCTCTACTGTTAAACTGCCATTGTATGACTCATTGCTGTAATACTTTGTATTTTCATGCATTCTGTTGGTGTTGGATAACCTTGCAACAATGGAATTAAATTTCATAACCCAAAAGGTAGACGTTTCACCTATATTTCCACTTAAAATTACACCTAATTATAATATTAGTTTATTAATATACTACTCTTTATTTTAATTATTCAACTGTGTTGAAAATGATAAGAACTAAAATACATTAATGGAACTTAAGGTACTGTTCACTGTTGGCTAACTCCTTAAACATGTCTGAAAATTGCATTAAAATTATTTTGTGTGGACGCTAGAGTGTTACATCACACTTATTAAATGAGTCAAAGTTTCCAGGTGAAAACAATTGACAGAAAACAAGCAAAAAACTGATAAAACACTGCACCACCAACTCAAAAATAAAAACTGAAGATGCAAACAAACTCCACTGGTAGTGATGAATATCCATGGACAAAAGGTTGATTTTTAAGGGCTTTCATTTTTTAATTTCATTAGAACTTTATCAGAAAAAATCTAAACCGAATCAATAAATAACCCTCCAAAAAGTCAAATGATCCAATCAGACCAATCGAAATTTGCAATGGTTTACATCACACTTAAACCAGATGAAAGGAACATACAGTATATATGAATATACAAAGACTTTTTCATCTGAAGTTAGTGGTCCTACTCCTCTGGAAGTGAATGTTGAGAGCAGTAAGAATTTTGTCTCAGCTTTTCCTTTGCTAATTTATAACAACGTGGGTTATTGAGTCTTCAGTTTTTAGTTTTGACTTGACAGAAAACCTTACTATGTTTTAGGATACACACACACAAATACACCACACACACATACACACACACACACACACACACACACACACACACACACACACACACACACACACACACACATACACATACAAATTTTAAAACATAGTCAGAACAGCATTGTAGCCAGTTGAACAGTTATAGTTCTTTCTTTCTTTTCTTTATTTTATAAATAAAAATTGACTTATTTTGATTTACTAGCTCTTGTGCCAGCCTCATCAGAATTATTTATAGTAAAATAATCCATTCTGTGGACAGGAAAGAATTGCTTAACTATTTGGGAGTATGCTTAGTCTTGTACTCTAAATAAAGTAGACCTTGCTTTGTTAACATTTTTTCCTGATATTTTGCAAAAGCTCAGAATAAAGCATGTATATTTCCTTGCACATGATGTGATAAAGGTCAAAGTTTTCATCAGTTATGATGATCAAAAGGTAGAATATAAAATACAGTCCTGAAAACAGAAACCATAGTCAGTGCTGCCTATGACTTCAAACCACACCACCCTATGCTGGAATAAACATCATAATTTTCACCATACATTAGGAATGTACTGATGTAATGAAGCTGAGAATAGCTTTTTATATTCTTACTGATGATGTCTTTCATTATCCTGATTTATTTGAGAATGAATTTTTATCAAGGTGTGTTTAAAATACTGAGACTAGCAAGGGTGGACTTGATTTCATTTTGTGAGATTGATCATTGCTTCATAGGTCTGTTGCTGTTAATATGATGCTGGTATATGCTTGTTGTCTCCGAAAGTAATACCAAGTGCTACTAAAAGCTATAATACACATATAGAAAATTTCTGTCTTTCTGTCTTAAAAGTAATCTGAGAGTTGTACTGGTAATACCTTATTTGTTTATCTTTAAAAAAAGAAAGAATAAAAACAACCTTAAGAACTACCAAGTGGATGACAAAGCAGAGTTGGAAGCAGACACCAGGTGTAAGGAAGTAGGTGTTGATGAAATTTAGAAATGTAGCTTTAGGTGATTTAAATATTTATGCAAATTACAAAGTAATTACCAAAGCAGGAAATAACTGCTGCAGTGAGGTATGATTGCTATGAACAGAGATACCTGCATTAAGGTAGAGAAGATTTTGCAGAGTGACTAGATTTCAAAGCTAGATTAAAGTGAATCAGATTGCAATAGCATTTGCCATGCTGTTGGCTGGAATATTCAGCGGGCTCCCAGAACACTATGCTTTGACCTTGATCTTTTTTTTTTCTGTGCATAAGGCAGCTTAACGAGAGCTGATCAGAGCATACAATCTGGGGCATCAGACTTACGTACATATTCCCAGATGTATCACTAATTCTGTATTCCAGATAACCATCAGAAGATGTCATTCAATTCGACATCTCTTAAGAGCAAACAGAAATCAGCACACACTTAATTCAGGCGTATTTTTGGATGTTTGATGTGTTAGGCTATGAAAACGCAGTGTAAATTGGTTGTTAGTTTTTTTCTTATGTTCTGCTGTGTCAAGCCTTAGAATAAATGTTATTCAAACTATGAGTCTCTATTTTGTTCATTTATGAAGACACATATTGTATGTAAATAGTAAAATAGCTGTTTTGGTACCTATGCATGCCTGGATTTGCCTGTGGTGTGCTGCCTTGTGCTGCTGAAAGGCACTATTTAAGTTTTTTTCAGAACTAAGATCATGCTGCTGCTGTATTAATCATACTTTTGTGGCAGTTATAGTATCTATGCTCATCTGTGATGCTGACTGATGACAACTATCTGTTACAGGTAGTGGTGAGCATTTCCCACTAGTTAATCCAAGCATATTTATGGATGGTTTATGATAGTAATGATGATGTTATTTAAGAATGGTAGAGGCTTTGAGCACTTCCCACTGTAGTGCACTCATGGCTCAGATCAGAGACTAAATGCAGGTTGTCATGCACAGCTAGGTGGGGGAAGGAATGGATAACAACAAAGTACCTCTGCATTTTATTCTCTCCTCATACAGTACAGTACAGTTCAGAGGGCAGTGGAGGTAGAAGGATAGCTACATAAAGATCTGGAAGGAGAACACTAGTGCAGTTAAGTCTTGTAATCACTGGCATCTGTCATGCAATTAGAAATGTTTAGTAAGCATAGGATGTTGACCTCACTGGGAATCCTGGAGCATGCCTTCCAAATAAATGGGGGAACTCTGAAGTGAAATTAACATACCCTGCAAGCAAGACATATTTCACAATAAAGCTTCTTAAGTTTCCCTTCATATGGCTTTTGAAGTAGGTCTTGTACCATTTATCTAATTGTACCTGCGTGACTTTCAAACTGTTTCCTTATAAAGTCATTATCTCTTGAAGTCATGAAATGTGGCATATAGGTTTTTAAAATTGCACAGTAAAGCAGCAACAGAATTTCTTTCTACTGCTTTTCCTTTTATTCTGCATTAGAGTGACCACAAACTCTCTTTGCCTTGTTGAATTTTTTGATCATTTTTAGATTACCTTACTTGATATGTTACCTAATATGAGTGACTCCCAAATTCTACATCATCTCGTATTAACAGTGCACTCATCTTAAGGCATCATCTGATAAACTACAGAACTACTGCTACACAGCTATCTCCCACAAGGCTGACTCACAGCATCAAACAAATAACTACTTGAGAGGACAATACCTTGACATAAGTACTGCAGACTAATCCATTATGAAAACAAACACTGCATGCAGGCAGATTCATAAAGAAACAATTTAATATCTCAGACAGACAGTGTAAAAACTTTACTGACCTGCAATGTAATTGCAGCAATCACAGTAAATAATGATTCCAAGGCTCTAGAACTCCCAGATTAAGTCAGCTGTTAAAGAGAACATCAGATCAGTTTTATACCTCATAGAGTGATTTTGTAACCAACAGAATTTGTGACTAATAAAACTGAAAATTAGAGAAGATAAGTATTTCCCAGTCCTTGACAGGTAGAAAACTATCAAGATAATGGAAAGAATCCTGTCTGATTCCATTAGAGGACAATATAGCCATCAACTTTAGGGCTGAAGGTATGCTAGTGTTTATATAAGGTGCATAAGTATTTTGATGTACAACACTAGAATCCAAATAAAGCAGGTTCTGAAGTAATCACATGCAGATGCACAAAACTGGGAATCACACATGAGTTTAGTAATACCAACCCAACTCTATGCTACACACAGCCTAGAAACATGTAAAGACTCTGCAAAAACACAGTTGCAGTTTGCACAGACGGATTTCTGTCTATACACACTGAGCAGAGTGGAGGAGGGGCATTGACTACAACTCTGATCTGAGATATATAATTATCCTGTTTTTTTTTGGCTTATTTAATCGGATTATTGCTTCTAGCAATTAATATATAGCACAGGTTATTGCCTGCTGCATACTTTTTACTGTATTTTATTGTTATTAACTAATCTGCATGGGTAACTGATTTGTTTGCAGTTAAAATCATTCTGTAGAGTCTCTTTGCTCCTTTATCTGTTTAAAAACTTTCCTTTTGTGGCTCACTGCTGTCATAAAGATTTCTGTAGTGTTTACTGCCTAAAGAGTATAGGCTAATAGTTATAGTATTGTCCTAGTTCAGATTTGCTGGCTCTGGGCCTGTTTGTCCTTGCAGTGATTGTTCAGAGTACATGAACAGGCCATCGTGAATTGGCAGAAGCCTTTCTTTACCTTCTTGGCTGGATTGCGTTGATTGGCTGCTGGCTAGTGGGGGCTGGTTCTTTTGTGCTTTTTAAAAAAAAAGTTGTCTAAGTTTTGTATCTTCTATTATTTAAGCCCTAACTTTGAGAGGATTTCTGTCTATACACACACTGAGCAGAGTGGAGGAGGGGAGCTGACTACAACTCTGATCTGAGATATATAAGTATCCTGTTTTTTTGGCTTATTTATACTGATTATTGCTTCTAGCAATTTATATATAGCACTTTTTATTGCCTGCTGCATACTTGTTACTGTATTTTATTGCTATTAACTTATCTGCATGGGTAACTGATTTGTTTGCAGTTAAAAGCATTCTGTAGAGTCTCTTTGCTAATTTATCTGTTTAAAAACTTTCATTTTGTGGCTCACTGCTGTCATAAAGATTTCTGTAGTGTTTACTGTCTAAAGAGTGTAGGCTAATAGCTTTAGTATACTTGGTGGCTTTGCAGTTGCCCGCCCCTACTGTAACTTTGATCTGGGACACTCCTCCCAGTCTAGTATAGTGTCATTAGCTCATTCTACATAATGCGGAGAGAACATCTGAGAAGGCCTTCTGTTACTCCTTTCTCCCTTTCTTAATAAAAAAAAAAAAAAAAGAAAATTGCCTGAATCTCCTTGTGTTCTGACTGTGCTTCTTAAACATTTTGGAAATATAGAGTACATTTTAGTGCATTTACTATAACTGTATTTGCCTTAATATTGCTACAACTCAAGTGCTCTAGGTTGCACTGCATCTGAATTGTTTGTGTGTTAGCCTTTTCTGTGTTTATTTACTGTATTTTTGCATTGTTTAGCCTGTTTTAACCAAAAAAAAAAATACTATCTTGTTTGCTCATTTCCCACCTTTCCTAGCCAGTATAGTCCAGATCCCAGGCTTTGCTTGTCTCAGGACTTTATTTTCTGTGTTCAGAGCTATCCAGACCTTGATGTAGTAGAGGGAAGTCCTACTGCTTGCCAGTGGGAGTGTTGAGCATTCTACTGCCTATCTAACACTAGAGGAGTGATTTCCAGCTCTGAAATTGTAATTTTATTAGCCTTTTTGGGCTGATCTCTATCCCTTTCAACTTTCTGGCTTAAAAATGCATGTGTTTGCACATTTTTCACATCGTGCAGCACCGTGGGGCTACAGTTAAACTATTCCAGGTGCCAGAAAGTTTGCTCTTCAAATTTTCCCTTAGAACTAGCTGGTTTCTCAGTACTAGCACTAAAGTCTGAACCCCTGTGACTAGCACTTGCTCTAGAACCTGCTGGAAAGCACTAGGAAGCCTGAAACTGATACAAGCACTCAACTCTCCTTGTCAATAAGGAGAAATTAATCATAGGCACTAAACAGCCTATAATTGCAAAGTACTTTGTAAAGGTAAGGGAAAACAGCTCTTGTACTTTACAAAAAGCACCTAAACAGGCATGTCCAAGGGTCAGCTTCCGGTGATTTCTCCTGTCCACCTGGTGAATATGGGCATACTGGGGCAATGCGGCAACTGCCTCAGGTACACAGACAACCCTCTCCTCCTATCACTCAACACTACAACCTGAGAGAGGTGCACTTACATAGCCAAACTGGAAGCAAAGCTCTCTTCGGCCAAGATTGTGCTAGACAGTCAAGAGGAGAAGGTTAACACCTGCACTACACCTCAAGCAACTCATAGCCCTTCAAAACCCACACCATCAGCACCCATACATAGCAACACTAAACCCACATATGCAGAGGCCCTTAACATTAACTTGCCCAAGCAACAAGGACCTCCGAAGCTGAAATGCAAACAAACACCAGTCACAACCAAAGTGACACATAGCTCACAACACCAGTGTGCCACCCAACAACAGCCCCTAAGGCAAGACAATGTACCCAACACTTTAGTCATAGGTGACTCTATAGTCAGGCACACTGATGTCCCACTCACCAGGCTGAACAAGGAGAAAATTACAGTCAGCTGCCTGTCGTGTGCCAGGATCCACCAAATAGCGCATGCACTCAAGTCACTCCACAACAAGTACAAATATGACTCTGTCATTGTCCATGTTGGAGTGAATGACTTGAGATGTACCTCCCTGGACTACATGAAAAGAGACATGGAAGAGCTCTCGGATCATGTGGCCCAGGCAGGTATGACCCTAGCCCTGAGTAGCATCCTGCCTTCGCCCAGAATGATACCACAGTATAAGAACAAAATGATTGACTTCAACAATTGGCTAAGCTTCTGGTGTCATACAAAGGGGATCCAGTATCTGTCTGCCTGGGAAGACATGATCGACAAACCACAATGCTTTGCCAGAGATGGTCTGCACCTGTTACCCCTGGGATTCAGGTTACTGGCTAAAGCTCTTGCCACCCCTATAGTGCCTTTTTTAGGCAAGGTTCAAAGGACAAAACCGTCACCGTAACAGATACAAGCACGCAAAATCTGAAGGTAATGCTACTCAATGCTAGAAGTCTAAACCTCAAAATGCACTCTCTTGAGGCACTCCTAAAAATGGAGAACATTGATATCTGTGCAGTAACTGAGACCTGGTTCAAGGCTCCAAATTGCACCCCTGCAATACCAGGCTACAACTCTTACCACACTTTTCAGCCACAAAACCAAGACCAAAACACTAAAGGTGGAGGAGTGTCCATATTCACCAAGGATATTCACACCTCCAGGCTAGTTGCCCAACACAATGCATCTGAAATTCTCCAGGTGCAACTAACAATAGGTAAGTCTGCAATCCAAATTGTAGCTTGCTACAGATCTCCCACCATGCCCCAAGATTCTCACTTCACCTTTCTAAACATACTGGAAAATATTAAGATACAGCCAAACACCCTAATACTGGATGATTTCAACTACCCTGCCATTAACTGGGAAAACTACTCGGGTACCAACACCTTCTCCCAACGGTTCTTGGAATTCATAAATTCCAATGCCCTGGATCAACTAATCCATTGTCCCACCAGGGGTTTCAATATCCTAGACCTGGTCATTGTCAACATGGGAGATAGATGCTCCACACCAGTGGTCACCCCCTCATTGGTCAGGTCTGACCATAAGCAAATCACCCCTGACACCCATGCAGGCATGATCTGAAAGTTCGACTGCTGAGTCCTACACTAAAGGCACTGTATGAGCACATCCACTCATGCATGAATTGTGCCATCCCAAATAGAACCAAGATGCTCTCCTCCAAAAAAGGAAGCCAATCTGGTGGTCCCCTGCTATAAACAAACTATACAACAGAATATGAAACTGTTGCAGAAAAGAGGAAAATCCCATGATGCAAAAAACTCCCTCACCAGCCTCACTAAGAAGCTGAGATCCCTCATAAAATCCTCAAAGGCTAGTTATGAAAATAAAATTGCCAAAGATTCCAAAGACAACCACAAGGCATTCTATAGTTATGTCAAGAATCTAATTCTCAGATCTGTTCTGAGCTACAACAGAATAGCATTAAATATACTGATCCCAAGGATATTGCCAATATCCTGGTAGATCAATTTAGTGCCAACTTCACCCCCCTCTCACCCTCTAAAGGACCCATCTCAGTACCAAAAGATTGCCAAATTCCGGTAATCATGGCCACACAGGTAGAAACCGCACTCTCCAAAGCTAAGAATACAGCATCCATGGGACCAGATGACATCCCGGGCTGTGTACTACATGAACTACAAAATGAACTGGCACCTCATTTAAGTGTCATGTTTAATCATAGCCTCACCTCAGGCTTTGTGCCCACTGAGTGGCGCACAGCTACAATTATCCTACTACACAAGGGGGGGATCCACCTTGTATCCTGGTAACTACCATCCCATTAGTCTGACAAGCCTGATCTGCAGGGGCATGGAACACATTATCATGGAACTTAAAAACAAAGATACTGGCAAACCTTCAAACACTGGACCCCACCCAGTTTGATTCGCGAAAGGCCAATCTTGTCTCCTGAACCTGATTGACTTCTTTGAATCAGTCTCCAGAGCTGTGGATGAGGGTAAGGCGGTCCACACACAGCCTATCTGGACCTTGCCAAGGCCTTCAACACCACCCCCTACTCTGGAATCATAGATAAACTTACTAAGCTGGGCAGAAATCCCTATGTCATTCGATGGGTTGCCAACTGGCTTACTGACAGAACCCAGACTGTAAAAGTAGCCGACTCCAAATCCAGCTCCAGACAAGTGACAAGTGGAGTACCTCAGGGTTCAGTCCTGGGCACACTCTTGTTTGGCATCTACTTCTCTGATGTACAGGTCAACACTAAGGGACTTTGGCTAACAAAGTTTGCAGATGACTGCACACTGGGAGCCATTATTGAATCCCCAAATGATGTGGATATTCTACAAAAGGGCCTTACAGAATCAGATGCCTGGTGCCAGAGCCATGGGCTCAAGGTTAATGCCAAGAAATGTATAGTTATCCCCTTTGGAAAAAAACATGTACCCATGAATTACCACATAGGTGGCAGTACACTAAACATCGAAAGTGTGATGAGAGACTTAGGGGCACAGGTGGACAGTGGTCTCACCTTCGATAACCATATCGCCACAACAGTCAGGAAATCCTTCTATCTGGCACACCTCATCACTAAGGGCTTTTCATCCAGAAAAAAGGAGGTCATTGTCCCACTGTACTCATCCCTCATTAGACCCATTATAGAGTATAACGCCCCATTTGGTATGTACCTCACAAGACATCTGCAACAGCTGGAAAGGCCGCAGAAATACCTCACTAAAAGAATCACAGGCCTAAAGCAGATGCCATATGCTGACCATCTAAAAAAACTTCAGCTATACTCTGTGGCATATTGTCTACTCAGAGGTGATCTCTGCATAACATACAAGGCCATGTCAAACCCTGAGCTGTTGGACATGCTCCACTTAAAGAAATCCCAATCCCTCAGAGCCACATGCTCCAGGGATCTAAACCTTGTCATCACAATGAACAAAACATGCTGGAGGGATAGGTTCCTGACCCAGAGACTCCCCATACTCTGGAATAGACTGCCCATACATGTCAAGCAGAGCACCTCTGTGGCCCTCTTCAGAAGGAACCTTGATGATTGGATGGGAGATAGGAAATTCCCCCCCCCCCCCCCCCCGGGGATCATGTCAGTCACCCTGCTAGACAGGGGTCCAGGGAAGTAAATATTGTGGGAAGAAATATCCAGGGAATTGTTATGGCTAGGCTTGTATAGGCCCTAGGGCTGATAGCCTAGTACCAACCTATGAACCTATGAACCTATAAGAAGTAAGCAAATACAAATTTATAAACTTCCTCTGTCTGATGGGTTGGGAACCTTGTGTGGCTGCAGATGATGCAAAATCTGCTTTGTGGTTATTGACAGGGAGTTTCTACTCTTGTCATGTCACCCCTCTGCTTTCATAAATGTGAGCTGTCTGATAGGGACCTGGCATGGCTAAAGATGATGCAGAATTATGCTGTGCAGTTATTAACAGAGAGATTCCACTGGAGAGTGATATGCCAAGTGTGCCATATCACTCTTCTGCTTTCATAAACTTGGGTTGTCTGATGGGGACCTGGAGTGACTGCAGAGGGTGTACAATTCAGTTTTGAGGTTACTAACAGGGGGATTCCCCTCTTATCTCATCACTCCTCTGCTGTGCTATTTGCTATAGCTGCCAGTTGTTAGCAAGTCTGTGCTTAAGAGTCTTCTTTTGATTTTTTGTGCCTCCCACAGTCTTGCTTACTTGAAAAAACTTCTGGCATCCTCTGTCTTAACTGTAACCTTTACATCATCAACTGAGGGCTGCTGGCTGTTCCTGGGAAATGTTTGGGAAATAAAAGAATAAACAGTAATACAATTTACAGACAGATTAAAGGAATTAATATGGTTAATATAATAAAAATAGAAAGCAATTAAAATACATTTTTAAAGCTGAAAGTTGCTCCTCACATAGCATTTAAATGTACTTCTCTACAAGTTGCTTTTTGCTTGCTTTACTCTGATTTTATGATATCATCAATCATCTCTTATTTCGTTATATGACTCAGACACCTGTGTTAGAAGGTCTCTAAAATGTCATTTTTAGAGAAGTAAATTTAAATTCCATGTGAGGAGCAACTTTCAGCTTTAAGAATGTATTTTAATTGCTTTCTATTTTTATTATATTAGCCATATTAATTCCTTTAATCTGTCTGTAAATGGTATTGCTGTTTATTCTTTTTTTCATCTGTATAATGCTTAGTTGTTTAAGTATATTAAATAGTTTAATATTTTAAATAAATTGCACAGGAAAATAGGGACAAAACTATCACTAGAATCGGAGTCCCTCAACTTTGTAAACTTAAGCAAAGGTTTCAAAAAAGACCATTGCGTCTATATGAAAATTGCTCAGTCACAGAGGGTTGGAAGTAGTCACCATGGTTCTAACAACTTTGGTGCTCCTTTTTTTCCTAATTCTTGGCAGAAGTCCATATTTATGTGATATTGCATACTCCTCATGGAAAAGTGCAGTGAGTAGTCTATGAAAGGCATAAACATAAGGTTGATTTGTATATAAAACTTGTAGTGTTTGAGTTCCTGATGCAGCCATTGAGTTATAACAGTTATTTAACCCAGTGTATTAAATTCCTTCCAAATTTACCTGCCCTGTAGAATTTGCATTGCGTTTTCAGCAAGTTCTGGTTCATGATAAGGAGTGTAAAGCCTGCTGTGCTGCAGATATGATGTCTGATCCATGCTCACTTTTATGCTTAACAGTGGTAACACTATGAAAGTGACACAGCTGATTTCCTTTCAGAAGGACAAATCTTTTCTTGCATGCTGATGGTCTGGTTCTTGAGACACAAGCAGTAGAATATAAGGCAACATACGTGCAGCATAGTGATCTCATGCCCAGATTCACCTGCTATGAATGTGAAACGAGACACATCTAATGTTGGTTGGAACACTATTCAGTTATTGCAAATGATAAATAGCCAATGCAAAGGCACATAAACTACAATGAAGCTGTAAAAGTATAAACCTCAGTAATTCAGTCTATTTTAATAGGCACTGTAAAACAGAGCACTTCAGCCTTATAGTCACTGCCTCCAGTCCTATGTGAGTGGTTACCCTCTGGAAGTAAGTAGTGACGAAGTGGGATCTTCTCACCTGCCCTCACAAAGCACCTACCCAGAGATATACTTCTTTTAGTCTTCATTAATCACAAGCACCTTCAAAAGCAGCAATCACGCCATAGTTCTGCAATGGTAAAATTATATATATTAATCATTATATATTTACTTTACTGACTGATACTCACTCAAGCCTTCTTAATATTAATATGTAATATATAAATCACCTAATCTGCTGTTTTTACTAATCATTACTTACTTCTACTTCTAATTTTTGCTACTCTTCCTAAAAAAAGAAAAACTCTAAAAATGCCTTTCACGTGAAGCCTTCACATTTAGGACTGAGTTGACAAACAGTCCAGAATCATTAACATGGGCATTGCACTCGGACAATCAAGGTGAATGATGCATATTGAAAGTGATTCAAAGATATGAATGATTATCATATTTATGAAAATACCATGTGCACCCATACAGTGCCTCATGGTGAGTGCGAATAATGATCCTCTGTCTTTGTTATTGTGACAAATGTAAGTGTGTTCATGCATACCAGTCAGTGAGTATCAGGGCAGTACAGGTCTGTTGTGTTATAGATGCACCAATTTTTGAAATTTGTTACAGAGAAAAGAATGGTGCAAGTCATGTCACATGATGCTACCTTAATACCTCATTTGCATGATGAACATCCACAAAACTGTCTACTTACATAACACATAGATGTTCTTGCCAAAGTTCACCCTTTGTGAATTCCCCCCCTTTGCAGACTACTCAAGGTGACATGCATAGTCTTGCAGAGTCTGCAAGTTATTTCTGAATCCCAGCCTTTCTCTTTTAGTGCTTTCTGATCCTTTCTCCAAAAATGAATGAAAAAAGTAATAAATAAACAAGTAAATAAATCAGTTAATCTACACCATATCCTTTTTTCATCAGTTTCTTTGGATCTATTTCACAATGCATTGATATTCATGTCAACCCAAAACTGCTCCCTGTATATAGCCCCTCAAGTCGAGATATCACATAACATTCTCACCATTCTGCTACAGAATTATAATATTCAAATGTCTTCTGCTATAGGCCTAGAATAGTTTTTAATCAAATTTTATTAAACCGCATTAATATTTTGAAAATAAATCCGCATGTTATTATCCCAATAAGAGGGAAATGAGCTCCATAGCTCATTATGGATACTGGATACACCAGTAGAACAATAGACAGTGCTGTTAAGCAGTAACACCATAAGTAATTTGCTTCCAGAGTATGAAAAAGCGTGGACAGTGGACATAGGATAAGACTAATGATGCCTGTGTATCTGTCAAAAGAAGCACTTATTAAGGCACAGACTTACATTAAAAAACTCCAAAAAACAGATCTTAACATCCAGCAAAAAAGGAAGGGAATGATTAGCAGAAACAGAGGCTGCTGAATGTGTCAAAATCCATAAACTCATCACAAGAAGGAAATTTTGTCAATGTGACAACAGTCTGCATCATAAGAAAACCATCTCTGACATAATGCTGAACCTTTGGATCAATAGCCTTTATAAGTAACTACTGAAAATGTTAAAAAAATGACTGCCTGTATTTGTGTACGTTTCTCCCAAATATGAACATGCTGAATTCTCTCTACAATGGCCAACTATGAACTCTCACTCTGAACTTCTAATATCAAGACCCATAGTTAAGTATTGAAAACAAACAATCTGAAGTAGGTCAGTTGATAAAACAAAGCACTATACTACATAAACTACCAATGAAGGAATCCATAACTGAATTGTTCTCTTTGTCCTGACCAGAAAATACATCTGCTGATGGAATCACAGCTGATAGTATATCAGTGATCATTCAACAGTTTCAGTACTTGGAAAACTGCACAAATTATTAATTTCTCAATGCATATGATTACTTCCAGCCTTAAAAACTTTGATCCAACACAGTTTACTAATATTCTAAGCCTGTTTGCCTGATCACCAGCTGTAATTCTATCATGGGTCAGTGATGCAGTTTTCTTTTTTCAGTAACAGATTCATGTAGTATATTAAACATGTTAACGTTTTGTAGAGCAAGCAGAATCTATCCACACACCTGTGATGAGAAAAGTATTTGCTATTCACGGTGTCTTGTAGAAAGATTTAAACTTTACTCAGTTCCAGCAGTATCAGTAAGCTAAGAACCAAGGCAAAACTCTTTACCGTGTCTCTAAACATAGCTACAAATAAATAATAATAAAACTAAATATAAAACGTTGCTTTAAATTTTGAGATTTTTTCACAATTGGTCAGATGTAATAGTTCAAGGATGTAGTTGTTAATCTGATGTATTTCATTTTCTTTTGGGAATGAGATCATGATACTCAAATAGTAATATTTAATGAAGAGGTCTGATCTTGCCACCTTCTGGTGAGACAGCAAGTAAAATTTGTATGGGGGACACATATGGGCCTCATTGGCAAATACATTTTTTTTAAATATCTTATGAGTATTTGTATACTTGAGTTTTCAGTGAAGTCTGTTGAATCAAGGATTCATAGTGAATCCAAACATCTTATATTTAGTCATTTATTTATTGACTTGCTTACTTATTGCATTTGTTAACCGGGATAGTCCACTGGACAGAATTTTGTCCCTTTTTAGTCGAGTCACATGGAGAAAGCTCCATTTCATATGAGACTGATGTGCACAGCACACTTAGAAGAACAAGCAACTTAGCATAATGACATGATTGCACGTCAAGTGGTGAGGAAGCAGAACAGTGCATAAGTCAAGACCTATACAGTGGTGCCTTAGAGGTCTTTCCATCCAGCCTTTGCCCTTAGAAATAATGAATAAGGTAGTGGATGCAGGTAATGCATAGAAGGTAGAACATAGGACTCATGCAAACACAAACAAACAAACAAACAAGCAAACAGACAAACAGACAATCGGACAATTAATTAAAAAAAAAATAAAACTCTTCTTTAACTTACACGCCCTGACTAATGTGCCCTGCTGATGATATATATTGATCTGGTCCATATATAACAATATATACCTTAGCACAATTCACATGCAGAGATGAATTACTATGCATATATCTCTTAATTATCAGACATTTTCAATCATGGACCAACATCGTTAAAATTTTAATATTATTAGAAAATGTTTGCAAACACATTCAGCAATAAATAAATTAGGGCTCCTCTTAGAGGACTAAAATCTGGGATATATGACAGTATGGCATAGGTAGATCATGCCACAGCTATCACATCTCCACTGCGCCGCCAGTAATGAGAAGTGGTGTGGATATCTATATATGCTGCAAGGTTCAGTACGTTGACCCTATTGTAGTCTTTTCAAGCATTACTTGGGCCATGTAACCTTTACAGCTACTCCCCTGCCCAATCTTTGTATACGCTTCATTTGGATATCAGAAATATCAATCACCCGCATAAATTTAAAACTGCTACTAAAAACAGTGCATCGCTCTGTCACTATAACTGTCCTCCTTGACTGACCATCCCTTACTCTTCACCTTCCTCTCACCTAATTCCCTTTCTCTCCTCTATCTCTACTCATAAGTAATACTTTGATTTAGTCCCATCCAAAGTCAGGCTTATTATTGTATGAGTATGCAGTTAACTCTTCAGTTATAGCAACTGAGCTGCATGTCTTACCAATGTAACTTGGTACTCACTCTCTGTATTGTCCTTGTTGACTATTGATGTTCGAATGTATTTACTCTCTGGATTTGTTAATCATGTGCTCATATTATGTTAATTCATTTTTATAATTTCTATAACTCACTGTATCTTGTTTTGTTTCTACATGCATTGTGTAACTGTGGAGCTTTTCTGCCTAGTCCTCCACTGAAAAATGGCTTCAGCTCAGTCAGACTAACCCGGTCAACAAATGTCAAATAAATCAATAAATAATAAATAACAACACAAACTTTAACATTGCTTGCATACAGCACAACCTAATGGTAACAAAGGCATGCCTTATGTACAGACAATACAAAAGAATATTATTAATAGATATTTAGTAGCATTATAACTCAAGTAGCATAGTGGGAGCAATTTCATAAAGTAGAATGATAAAACATATACAAGCAAATTCATGCCAATCAGCCTGACCAGTATTCTATGCAAAGTCATGGCGGGAATCATAATGGTGCTTATCCAAAGTGACACAGTGGACCTAGTTTTTTTAGGTATGAAACAGTATGGGTTGCTATGGAGAGATCTTGCTTTTTACATTTTTTTTTAAATTTTATGACATTCTTTGAAGAGGCATGGGGGAGAAAGGCATGAGAGTATGTGTTGCCGATCTTGACCTTGTTAAAGCATATGACAGAATTTCAAACAAAGGAATAAAAGACAAATTAAAAACTAGAAATATCTATCCATTTGTAATTCCATAAAACATTGGTTAAGCAGCAGGACATAGTACAACAAGGATATTTTTCTGTATTATAACGTATCTCTTAGTTTTAGTATTAGGGCCCAGTCCTGTTTTAGCTTTCCCAGTGGTGTGTTCCACGTACAAACTTAGAAATCAAACATTGTACAGTAGACCAGGCAGAAGTCACTTATTAGAAGCAGAATATATTAACAACTCTTGAAATGTTTCTGAATACTTGAAATTTTTCTACATTGTGATTTTTCTAATATTAAATAGAAGATTTTCAAGTTCTTTCAAGTGGCTTCAATAAAATGAAAATTGTATTCAGTATTGGGTCCGATCATTGACATATAAATAGGTACAAATAAACTTACATCAGGCTGTGCTTGGTCAACTGGCTATTGATAATTTCTAAGTTTTATAGGTTCATTGTTTCATGCTAAGATTAGGCCTGGAAAAACATTGAGAAGCTTAAATACATCATCCATGTAGCAATAAGGACAGAGTAGTTCCCTCTAGATAGAACATCATTAGCATTATTGCCAGACAGGAGTTTATTGTTACCTATCCATTTACTGAGGTCTTCTTTAAAGGATTTCTAGAAGGTGGTCTGTCTGATGTGCACACATAGTCTATTCCAAAACCAGGGTGCTCATTCTATAGTAAATCTATCATGCCTGCGGGTATTGTCAATCTTACAGTAGGCTCTTGGAATAGACATTAGCTGAGCTGTTTGATCTATGAAAGTTAAACAGGTTGAAAACCAACGGGTCTTTCATAACCTGAAATGCTAGGCAAAAACTGTCTCTGTTAAGAACCTGCGTACAAGAATGGTGAAGAGAGGCAGAAATTTTCTTGCAAGGAGTAGCTTAAATGGATTAAGGCTAGCCAAGTTTATAGAAAGCAAGTTGACAGAAGCATTAAGGAACATGGCACTTATGTCAGTATAAAAGGTAACCTGCCTTATTACTCACTGACATGTTGCTATAGGCAAGGGCACTTATTGTCATTCACTATTGATGTTAAGGCAACAGCTTTTCTTCAGTTTCTATTGTGTTGTACTTGTATGTTGTTGCATTTCATAGAGTTTGTATATAGTGGCTACATTTTTTGTCCCTGTGAATTCATTTTCCTGCATCTGGGCATGTGTAAAGTGAATAATTTGAAAGTCATCAAATTCTGTTCCCTGATTTGAAACTCACAGGTTACTTTTTCAATTGGAAATCACTGCTGGTGCAGTTTCTGTTTGTGAACTGTCACCAATTCAAAGTTGTTGGAGTTTTCTTTTTCTGTGTGATTTATGTAACCACATAGTTAACACATGCATATATATATATATATATATATATATATATATATATATATATATATATATATATGGATTTACTTTATATCCTCGAAATACTGAAATATCGAAATTCAGTATTTTGAAGCTATAAAGTCAAATTTTTGAAACCACAAAAACTCAGAACCGCGAAATTCAAAATCTCGCACACTGGAGATTTTGAATTTCGCATTTCTACTGTACACACACACACACACACACACACACACACACACACACACACACACACACACACACACACACACACACATATACCATCCTCACCAGACACAAACACAAACTCTCTAATACATAAAAGAAGGGGGGCTGTGCCCCCTTGCACCCCCCATGTGGGGGGCTGTGCCCCCTCACCCCCCTACTTAAATATTCTCACTTTGAGGTCGCACTATACACAAACACACACAAAACGCCACCATACAAGCTACATTCTTCTTGCACACACACATCAGAGCAACAAAACACACTGACACACACCACAGCCCCTACCCAAAATCCTTACCACACACACACACACACACACACGCACACACACACACACACACACACACACACACACACACACTTACCTGAATCCATAACCACAGTGAAACCTCAGAAGCGCAAAATTCAAAACCACCGGTATTCGAGGTTTTGAATTTCGCGCTTCTGAGCTTTCTCTGTTCTCAGGATTCCACTTTATGGGCTCAAAATACTGAATTTCTATTTTTCAGTATTTTGAGCTTCTATAGTGAATCCATATATATATATATATATATATATATGTATATATATATATACACATATATATATATATATATATATATATATATATATATATATATACATATACATATATGAATAGATATAGATACATATCTATTTATCTGTATATAGATAGACAGATCATTGACAGGGTGTAGGGGCACAGGTGGCCCTGCCCTCATACAAAAAAAGTATTTTTTTTATTGTTTGTCTTCTTCAGTTGAAGCTTTGTTTTGACTTGTTTCATTTAGTCCAGTTGAATTGTCAAGTTTACTATCAGTGGTAGCAGTGTATCATGTGACATGGATAGTTTTATCACTGTGCTTTGCAGGAGGAGACCCATATAGCTTCCTCTCCTACTATGATGTGATAGCATGGCTTGGCTTATGGCTTAAACTTAGTTCCTTCTACCCATCACATTACCAGCTTAATAAACTAGTACACAGTATGTACGTAGTACTACAGGAAGTGAATTAAACATTTGTTTTTGGATTATGCAGAAAAGCAGAATTCAGTGAATACTTCCTTTCAGTTTAAATGCAGTAGCAACCAGAGGAATGGTCTGAAACTGGAAAGAACACTGGAGACATATTGTGAAGGAAAAGATTGCTTGTAACAGTGCCTTGTCATTAAGCAGCAAATGGCTCAGCTTCATTCATAGGACTTTTTAGGCCACCCACACCGCAAGTGACAGACAATGGGATCATGTTAGAAAAGCAGGCTTAGCAAGAGTGAATGGAAATGCCATAATAAGCAGGTAACCCAGTTATCACAGTGTGTGAAGCATTATGTGAAATCATACTTTAAAGCTAATAATTACATGCTCTTTTTAAAAAATCTGTGTGTGAGAAATAGATATTTGTTTCAAATGCTGGGTATAGATAAAATTACCAGGACTGTGTAGGAGCTATTTCTGCACTAGATTACTCATTCTGATTCGACTTGAAGTTTATATTCATGGATGGGTATCGTTACTTAGTTGTTACTGATTTTTATTCATTGTTCATACTAGTGGGTACTTATAGTTCCTCTACATTCCAAAGATACACGTAATTCTTTTAGCAGTGCTTACCAGTATCACCATCTGATGACATGTTACCAAAGTTACCTGTAGAAACACATTTTATTTCCTGTTTGACCACAAAGAAATATAAAACATGTCTTATTCTCATGCTCCTTACTCATACTTTCATTCCTACTGGATAATCAGCCTAGAACAAAAGTTGAACTATATTTTTTGGAGCAGCTTCCTTTTCTAGAGGCACCTGAACACCATTATGTAATATATTGTACTCAATATTGGGGTTCGCATCATTTCAACTGTCCAGATTTCTGCAGAATGTCCAGAATTGTACCTCATCATTTTGATCTGTTCCTCATAAATTTTGTTTTTTTTTTTTGACAAATCTTTGAGGATTGAAGTCACTAATTAATGACATACATTTAAGTTTCAGACTTCATATCCTGTAGAAAACGCATGCTAATACAAAATTTGTTATTCTAGGAACTATCTACATTTATATGAGAAATATTTAAAATCTGTCCCTGGTTTAGGGATGTTGTCCCCCCTACCTCCAGATTTTGTGCACTTAGAGGTTGAGAGGTATGGTACCCATTGTATATATGAAGACTAATTGTGATAGTCAGAATGGTAAGAATTTAAATACAATTTTGAGGAAATATACAGAAACTCTGAAATTAATTTATCTGTGAGTATTTCATTTTCTCAGAAGTACATTGATCTTACTTTATATAATTACCAAGGCTGTGGTTGTATTGTACCATGTTATGGAGTACAGGGAGCTTTCACTGAAAAAAAGTGATTTAAATTTGTAAAAGCAACTTTAAAATTTTTCTGTTACTTGTGTTAAATTGCACTTACATGTTTGTAGTTTTGGGACTGGCATTATCCAGCATTGAACTTCTGATATAGAGTCTCAGTAGTGAGGATTGTATCATGTATGTGCGTATGTACTCTGCCCCTCCCACTTGTCTTCATGCATGATCTGTGAAACACTATATTACTGTACAGAGCTAAAAGGTTTTGGGTGGGTACACTAATGTACACCAGACTTACATATTGTATAAATCTGACCTGAATTCATTCTGTATAACTCATGTTTCCAGTATGGGGATCTCAGTAAAGAGATATGTGCAAGTATATGTCAAAATTACTTCTTACCATAATTCCTTTCCAACAACCCTGACATTCTGGGGGTGACAGATTAAAAAATGTTAAACTACATTGGCTTGGTTAATTTCTTTCCTGACAAAAATAATAGAAGTTAATGATTGATGGAGGATAGTCTTTAAACCTGCATGCTAGACTGTGCATGCAACTATTAATCATTAAAAATATAGTATGTTAGTGAAACAAAGGCTCAGTGATCTTATATTTATGTAGATTGCATAAACATTGCTGATTATTCATTTACAATATAATGACTTAGAGGAATCCTTTAAACAGGTTTTTAAACATGCTCATTTTGTCTACCACATATATGGGTACTTACATGTTGAATGTGTATTCACTGAGATGAAAAGTTCATTTCCACCTGGAAGTAAAACAATTGACTTGAATTTTCTTTAAATTAGAAATTTAAAGTAATGTTCTACATTATACATTGCTCTTCTTAACAGGACAGTAACATTACTGGTAATTGGCAACTTCTTAAACCCAAAAAGTACTTCATGGAGAGGGTTGTGGGCCCATGAAATGGATTAGTGGAGTGGCTGCTCTGCTAGGAATCTACAAAAGTGTTTAAAACAGGGCATGAGGCATTGGGCAAAAGGCTGATAGATGGGAGAAAAAACATTAAATGCACTTGAAAGGCAGAATAGATAGGCTTAGCGTCTTTTTTTTCTGCCAGCTAAATGTAATACAGTAGAAAGGGACAGCAAACATCTATATTGAATACTTTTCATAACATTTGTACAGTCATTGTAGCAAATGACACCTGAAAACTACAGTTTTCCATGTTACAAAGATGGACCTGTATACTACATAAAAACATATATTATTCCCTCAAGTTTTAAAAGAATAGAGTACAAACCCCTTGGGATAGTCATTGAAACTTAATTTACCAGCACTTCAAGAAGGCAATTCTATCTTCAGTTTTAAATCTATTTCTCAAAAAGAGGGTGCACATGAACCACTTTCTCTGGCTACTAATAAAAGCAGAAGTTTTGATGGCCATGATTCACAGCTTGACAAGGTGACTTTTTCTATGTGACTTGACTGATCTACCTAAAAGGTACTTTTTCTAGCAGTAATATGTCATAGTAAGAAGCCAAAATTATGCCTGAATGAAGGTGGTTGAAAACTGATTTCTTCAAAGTCTGAAAATTTTTGGCATTTATTTAAATATTATAACAAGTGCCTGTAATCTTCTGGACTGCAGCTTCCTGAGCTCTAATTCAAAATTGTGTCTTACTGATAGGCAAAACATAGATTGCTTTCATATTTATACTAATATGTATTATTGTTACCAAATTATTTTAGGAATCAGAAAGTAAGGGCAACAAGGGCCACTTCTGTTACCATTTACCCATTCCCATTAACATGTGGTCATTGCACATTGACTTGCTTTTGGTTGAAATGTCTTTTTCAAGATAGCGTTAAGCCTGTCTCATACTATCTGCAATTATCTCACTATTGATGAATTTACTATCATTAGAGTATGTTTGTGGGAAACTATACCAGGTACTTTCAACTTCCTTTCCAAAAAAGAATTCTATACCACTCCCTGAATCATGTTCCCTGTATTGTCAAATTCTACCCCTTTGTTTATATGTTGTTTCTGCTTCGGAAGACACTGTCTTCCAGAATGTTATCAAATTTTAGGTCACTGTTTTTTCATGTATGAGTGAGTGAGTGTCCAAATCACATAATATGCATACCGCTGAAATTAATTGATATGACTTTGTCTATGAATTTGAAAATGTGTGTGTATTTGTTTATTCTAATCTGATATATGCATTTAATGAGTACTCAGGCCATAATAGGTGAGTAGAAGTACATTTGGTAGAAAGGTGTAGCCAGTCAAGTAAATGAAGAAAAGAAAAAAAGAAAGAGAGAATCACAAAACCAGAACCGAGCAGGCGAAAAAGAACAACAGAGGCTATAGGAAATGGGAAGGCAAGGGGATTAAGGTTCCCTACAGATACCTACAGACCTACAGCTGCCACCTAATTATATATTCAGATCCAACGTATATGCATTAAACTTGCTGTTATCTGCAGTGTACTAATGCTTCCTATAGTGAATATAAAACACCTAACATAGGCAGCCTGTAAATGGTTCATCTCCCAGGCCCCTGCTTGTAAATGTTTCATCTCCCAAGCCCCTGCTTACACTTATCAAGGCTATCAGAACTTGTCAAAGATTTGGGATGCATGGCTAGGCTTAACAAAGCCCTTGTGGTCATTAGCCTAGCAAACACCTATGGACCTATGAAAACCACGGTAAAGTATATATTATTCTACTCCTCAGATATTTCCCATGTGACTAACATTAAGTTTTATATTGTTTTCCCCTCTATATTGCAATAATATTGAGCAAGAAACAGCAAATGTATTACTTTATTTATTTATTTATTATTATTTAACATTTGTTTTTCCAGGATAGTCCGACTGGACAACTAGTGTCCGTTTTCAGCTGAGTCCTGGGGAGAAAAGCTCCAAATGGTTACAGAATAATGAGTGATACATAGTAATAACTGAAGGTTATGTAGTTTAAATTATAAGAACAGGTTAGGAAAACATGAAATAAAAAAGTACCGAACCAACACTGCTAGGTACATGGTTTTATTTCAAGTTTACACAGTTTTCTTATACCGCACCTCTCACCTGTTCCTGTGTATTTTTTGCTTTTTAAGGTTAGTAAAACATGTTGTAGAAAGGTTAGCAATTTAAACAATACAAAGTCGTAGTACAGATATGTCACAGCACTTTTGCAGAATAAATATAAGTACAATATATGTACATTCGGTTTTCATAGTAAGCACATATTTACAATATTTGCAATATATACAATGAACATAGGTAGAGCACAGTGTCAGTATTCATCAGAGGCATCAGGGAATAACAGCCTATAGTAGGGTGAAGCTTCAAGGAGGTTCTTTTTATGTCTGTAAAAGAAAAAGGTGCAGGAGTATACCAAGGTGCCTGCCATGTACATCAAGGCATACTGTTTTTAAAAATAATTTATTTTGTACAATGAGGTATGATTGAATTAAAATAAAAAATAACTGTCATATTTGTCATGGTTTATGTTTCCAAATACTAACAGATGTTTTTTTAAAGGTTTACTTTTGCTTATTTGAAAAATATGTTTTCCAGAATCCTGCCCTGTTGAAGAAAAGGGGATGCATATGTAGGAAGGGGGTGTGCATTCTAGAAGTTAATGCAGGATTCCAAATAGCCTGGTTATGTTCCTGACTCAGTTATAGGAATTGTATATATTCTAATGGTTTCTAGAATGGTTTAGTACATGTAAACCCCAAAAAGGCTGACAAAATTAATTCTTAACTAGTTAAATATGCTTAAAACATGTTTATTCCAAAGTATATACCTAGGATTAAATGTGACCATAAACTGAGTCACATGCACCATATAAAATCTGCTGCAGACATAAAATATGCTATCAGGCGATGGAACATAATGTATATTGGTGTTGCAGGAGGAACATCATTCCCTTAGATCTCTCCAAGGAGTTGCTGCACCTTCATACGCTGAATCCTACGTATTCTGTTTCTAATGTTGTGCTACCCTACAGTTAGAGAAATATTTGATTTTGCTGGAAAATGGAGTATCCTGTCTGTATCTAAGGCAGTGTCACATTAGCATAATGTTAGTTTGCAGGGTGAATCTTCTACAGAATAATTTTACTGCTGTTCTTTATTGTGCTTTATAATATTTTGTTGTCTATGAAGTATTAAACTATTTTTTCATTATTAATTTGCCAGACAGGACTTGCATAATTGGAATATAAAGTTGTCCTAAGTCTCTACACAGCATGGATAACCATAAAAATCCACACTGAAACAAGCTGAACGTCAACAATGAATTTATTACCCCTAGCACTTTGTATTACACCTTTTTGGGAACCAAAAAGGCTTAACAAAACCTGAACCATATTTAAATACACACATCAATTATACTAATAACGAATTAATGAATTGACTATGCCCCTCAATTATTCCTAGTATAAAAAATATTCATAAAGCCTTCTCAACTGCAAAATAATAACTAAATATAAACAGATCTATTATACTTAGCTAAATCTTAAAAAAAGGCCTGATTCCAAAAGACTTGCTGTCAGTGTAAATGAATACTTATACTGATGGCAGGCTGAGAGCAAGTCTTTTGGAATCTTGTCCCCGTTGTAAGTCTTAGGTCTTACACTGAAGGAAGTCACATCAAGAGCAAGTCTTGGAATCAGAGCAGACTTACATTGAAATCAACTCTTTTGGAATCTGGTCCTATGTAATCTACTAAGTAAAGCACATTTATCCTCACTTCTTGAATGTTTAACATTCGCTAAAACAAAGGCTCTTACAAATTCACTGTCTCCCCCTTGAAATTCTTTAATATGCTGAGCAGCACTGCTGGAAAATCATGTTTACCTCTCTTATATGATCTTGCATCCTGAACTAAACTCTTCTTTTAATTTGTTTAAAAGCTAAGAGGCATGCATAGCAATGATTTTCTAATTCACCAAACCAGTAGAATGTTTAGAAAAATGAGTGGAATTACCTGCAAAGTTTGCTAGCCAGGAGTGATTTCCTAAGCATATTTACTGACTGCATGTGGTAATTTTAACATTAAAAGCTTGGCGACATAGTTTGCTGTGATATACTATTATACTCGTTCAAGAATCATGAACAGAAGTGTTTCCTAGCATTTAGCAAGTGGATTTAGCTGTACTGCCTTAATGATGTAACTACTGATAGCATAAAACCACATAGGAAAAGCTGTGTAAAATTCACTGAACTTGCCTGTGCTGTAAACTACTGTTCTGACTGATAGTTGCAATTGAGTATAGAGAAATGCAGAAGTTGTGGTACTACCAATATTAATGAATGCCCTGTCTGAATGTATAATACTGTTTGCATGCTGTTATGTTAGCTATGTTCCATACAGAATCCATGCACTGACTCTATGTACCTTACCAGGTCTTTCCACCCCACCTGTCCTTACCTTGAATGGCTCAATCTGTGCTGAAAAGAAACATTAATCCTGAAAACTAAAAGAAAAGCATTTCTGCACTGTCCCTCACTAAGGAAAAGGACTGTAAGGTCTATATCTTAAATGTAACTGTTGTGCTAATATATTGCTTGGATGAACTGGGTCTATGGCTAGCCTAGGGCCCATAGTAAAAGATAGCTTAACAGTCTTAGACTTCCTAGTCAGGATGCTGTAATAAGTAATAGAATAAGCATTCTACAGAACAAACAGACTATATAACATGTTCCCCCTGATTACTTCATCTCTCAGTTGCTAAAGAAATAACAAATATCTGTACAAAATTCAGGTTAAAAGTTTGCTTACTCCCAACAGTCAGTAAAATTGTCTGGCTAAACTACAAACTACATTTAATACAATAATGAGTAAAACACAGCTCACTTTCAAAAGAATTGAGTAAAACTGAGGAAATTGCAGCTCACTTTAAAAAGAGCTGAGCAAAAACACAGTAAAGTTGTATTCTTTAAGCCTGTATACTCACAGACTCTGGAAAACCTTGTAGCTTGGTATAGCCCAACAGACCCTGTAAATCCTTGTAGCTTGCTATAGCCCCGCTCCACTCACCCTCGCTTCCAACATATCCTGGAAATCCTTATAGCTTGGTATAGCCTCACAAACCTTGGAAATCCTTGTAGCTTGTTATAGCCCTACAGACCCTGGAAATCCTTGTAGCTTGGTATAGCCAATCAAAAGCTTGATTTCCCACCCCATGATGCGAGATTACTTCTAGGACTGCTTCAGATTCTATTTTCAAACCCCTAGTGCCTAAGGACCCAGTCGGCATTTTTTCTACACAAAAGGTATGCTAGAACTGTTTTTTATTTGTGCTTTTCACTGATTATGTGGTAAAGAAACAACTAAAAAAGCTATGAGGTGGCATAGTAATGATTTTCTAATTCAACAAACCAGTAGAATGTTTAGAAAAATGAGTAAAATTGAGTAAATTACAGCTCACTTTAAAAAGAACTGAGCAAAAACACTGTAAAGATGTATTATTTAAGCCTGCATACTCACAGACCCTGGAAATCCTTATAACTTGGTATAGCCCAACAGACCCTTGAAATCCTTGTAGCTGGATATAGCACCACCGACCATGGAAATCCTTGTAGCTTGGTATAGCCCCACAGTCCCTGGAAAACCTTGTAGCTTGGTATAGCCCCACAGACCCTGTAAATCCTTGTAGCTTGCTATAGCCCCGCTCCACTCACCCTCGCTTCGCTCTGCCTCACTCTGTGCCCCACCCTGCCCCCAAATACCACCCACCCCCACTAGCACTAAATTTAAGACCAATAAACACTCTCCCCTTCTACAACCTATCCTAGATAACCTAGACCTCCATACACCATCCCCATACATCACCTCTTCCTACCAGCAGCCCGCTTATTTCTCCACCCACATTCCTTACCAAGTACAACTACTATCAAGATGAGTCCAATTATGTTTTTCTCAGTTATATTGCTTGGGCTAATATCTCCTCCCCATCTATGAAAACCAGCCCTATCTTGGCTTTCACCACCCCATATCTCATACTATCTCTGCTCCCACCTTGAGTGAATTAGACCATCCCCTAGCTCACTACAAACCTGTCCTCTCCCCTTTTAACAACAACCAACTAACTAGACCATGGTCCATCTCCCCCAAAACTAGATATTATCATAAAATAATAAGTAAAGCATTGAAAATAATAATCACTGTACAGTTTACTCTGATGAGGGATGGAGACATCCACCCTAGTCCTGGTCCCACCCTTCCCAAAGCTCCCAGCCTACTACCACCTTCAACATATGGCCAAATTCAAGGTCCCCTAACTCTCTCCTGACCTGTCAGCTAAACATCAGGAGTATTAACAACAAGTTCCATAATCGTCATGCCCTTCTAGCCACCTACTCACCTGATGTGCTATGTCTTACAGAAACCTGGTTAAAATCAGGAACTAAAAATGATGAGGTTATCCCACCGGGGTACAACATACTTAGACCTAAACACCAGGAAAGGTGGAGGAGTAGCAGTTCTGTTTAAGAACATAATAGATGTCATACTAGCCCAACAACTCCCCTTGTTCAATAATGCAGAAGCCCTAGTTAGCAAACTACAGCTTAACAAAAGTAAATTTATATTCATTGCCTGCATTTATATCCTCCCAGGTAACAGTGCAAATACCCTAGAAGACTTCCTCCAATGGCTTTCCAACACATACCCCCAAGAAACTATGGTGTTAGGAGATGTTAATATTGACTGGAACAATTGTTCCTCTGAATCTCCCACCACCCATATAAACCTTCATGGCTATACCCAACTTTTATCCTCACCCACCAGAATAAACAAATCCAACTACAAAAGCTGTATCCTGGACTGGATTCTTACCAACAATCACCCAAACCCATATAACACGTGTACCCTCCCAGATGATATAAGTGACCACCTGCTCACTTACATCATTAAGCATAAAGTAGATAATCAACACCAAGTTCTATATAAATCTATCCGAAACAACAAGAACTTTAACTCCACTGACTTTCAGAATGAACTCAGAGCATGCAGTTGGGCTATACTTAAATAACTTCCACTAGATGATGCTGTAGACTATTTTAATTCTAAATTCCTCTCCATTCTAGATTCCCATGTTCCTATCTGCACCTTCAGAGCCAAAACTAAGACCACCCCCTGGCTCTCTAAAGTAACCAAAACCAAAATCATAGCAAGAAATAAAGCATGGGACAATTGGCACACCTGCAAAGACCCACTTGACCATATTAAATTGCGACAACTAAGGAATGATACCAACAAAGCCACATTGTTAGACAAAAAAAACTTCTATCAACACCTTCAGCAAAAACACCAGAACAAACCTCAAATATTTTGGGCAGGCATAAACAAATTGCTCCACCCTGGCAAAACATCTACCCCCACCCCCTCAACATGCGACCTTAAAACTCCAGAGGAAACTGCTAACATCATTAACATTTTTTTTTACCAAAACCATCCAATCACTAGCTAGCCAACTACCCCCTACCAGCTCCTTTCAAAACTCCTCCACAACCACTACCCCATTCTCTTTTGCCTTTCAACCTGTATCTACATCAACCATCCGATCTAATTAACAAACTAAAGCCCAATACCCTGGCAGCTGATCTCCTCCCACCAGAATATTTACAAAAAGGGGCAGATGCCATTGCATACCCTGTCTCGGTCATAATAAACTGCACCTTGACTGAATCCACTATCCCCTCTCTCTCTAGAAGGTTTCCTGTGTCATTCCCCTTCATAAAGCAGGGAATTCTTTAGACCTCTCAAACTTCTGACCAATAGCTATACTATCACCACTGGCCAGAATTATGGAAAAGTGCATCCACAGCCAATTAATGCACTATCTCACCCAAAATAAACTACTGGCCAACTCTCAGAATGGTTTTAGGCCACACCACAACACCACATCAGTCCTTCTCTAACTCTATCAATATCAACCGAAACAATAACAAATTACCTCAGCTCTCTTCCTAGATCTCTCTAAGGCCTTTGATATGGTCAATTGCCAAATGCTTCTCCGTACCCTGAAGGAACTGTCACTGAATAGTAGCTCTATTAAATGGTTCCAGTCTTAACTGTCTGAGAGACAACAAGCAGTTTTATGGCAGAATACCCTAGCCACATGTCTACCCATTATTCTAGGAGTCCCCCAAGGAACTATACTTGGACCACTATTCTTATCAGTCTTTATCAATGACCTACCCACCATAACTCCCAAGGCCACCTGCATCCAATACGCAGATGACTCTACTTTAATATGCACCATCTCCTCCTCAACTGAGCTTATGACCTTAGCCCAGAATACTTTCAATGATGTAGAAAAATGGTTTGCAAACCATCATCTTCTATTAAATCCCAACAAAACTAAACTGCTCATCTTTTCCCCACCTGCAAATCCTCCTCACCCTTCCTTACTATAAGTTCCAACAATGGCACTATTATATCCCCAGATACTCACACAAAATTCCTGGGTGTCACAGTCAATAACGCCCTAACATATGATATCCATGTCAATCAAACCATCAAATCTGTCAACAAAAAACTGGGCTCCCTATACAGGATCAAACCTTTTATCACTCCTTTTGCAAGAACCACTATTGCTCGGTCCCACCTGCTATCTACCCTCCTCTATGCCTCCCCCCTCTTCACTAACCTGAACCAAGCCACCCTTACTAAACTTGCTAGTTGTTACAACCATATTGCTAGATTTGCTACAGGTGATACCTCTAGGACCCACCATTGTATCAACCTAATTCAACTGAGATGGCTGGAGTAGCCCAGTCTTCTCCAATACAACCAATTTATAATAACCCACAAAATACTATATCAACCCGAAAAAACACCAGCACTAAATAAGATCATCAAACCATACAGCAGCCTGAGATCACTACGCTCTGCTGACAAACTGCTGGTACAAACAACGAAGAGCATAAATGTGGCTGGGGAGTCTCTATTCACCAACTCAGTAGGCAAAACTTGGAATATGCTACCTGCCGAACTTACTCACTAGTCCTCCTTAACCCAGTTCAAAAAAAGCCTCAAACTACACTTCCAACAGCATTGGCAGTGCCCCTGCTTAAACCCCGACTAATCACCACCCGCTGGTCCTGCAAACTCTCCCTAAGCATTTCAGTCATATGCTCTAATAAGTTTATGAATTCTTGAAGGTACTTAGCCCATAACTGCGTGTATTATTGTCTGAAATTGAAGCATTATGATTTTTATGTTGTCTACTATGTTTTATCTATGTTTGTAACCCTATTGAAAACTGCATATTTTATTTATCTCTAATTGTTTCTATTGTTCCTAATGTATTTGTACTCTGCTTTCTGGAGCTTTTCTCCCTGGGGCTCTGCTGAAAATGGACATATATCCAGTCGGACTTTCCCGGTAAACAAATGTAAAATAAAATAAAATAAATAAATGACTCTGTAGATTATTATACTATCATACTACACAGCAACAAAACTTCGAGCATTACTTTGCCACTCTTCCAAGGCAATGGTATTCTAAGGGAATATTGACATAAGGGGCATGGGGTGCATCTGCATTATGTCATGCAATGACAAGACCACCTGAATAGAAACCCTAGTGTAGTACATTGTTGGGTATTATGCACTTGCAATTTTCAAGTTTGATCGGATGGACCATCAGTGATCTGCTTTTTGGAACTGTGGATTTGCATAGCTGTGCTTAAAAAACTAGAGACTGATAGAGTACATTGTATCACTTTCATGACATTTCTTTGGTTGAAGGACTTGGAGATCTTTGGTGAAAGGACTTGGAGACACTCCTTTACCACAATATTACAGTCGTCTTGTGTGCTCATTTTCTCACCACCTTCCTTCATAAATAATGATCTTCTATTCATTCGCAGAACTAATGGTACATCAAATACTCAGTCAAAGGAACTAACGCCTTCATCAGTAGATAAATAAGACATGCTGACTTGATAGATTCAAATCCCAATGTATCCCTCAACTCTGGAACAACCTTTCACTACATGTTAAGCAGAGTTAAACCTAGATAATTGGATGGGTATTCTAATCTTCTTTCCCACTCTGTCTTGTCTTGCCCTTCTTGATGCTTGATGCCCATTTTGTTCTGATTTTCTAAGCCTTCTTCTTCTTCATCTTTTTCTTCTTCCTCTTTTTTTTTTTTTTGCTTTGCCTATCATTGCAGAATTTGTTTATACTAGCGTCCCAACAAAGTGGTTTATTCTTAAATTTGCCTGCGTGCTTATGATGGATAGGCACATATGCCCAGAGGCAGGAGTTAATGTGGTACTAAATATCAATGGTATAGCAGTTGCTTTTGTTATGCGGTTATTGAAGGGTGCTTTTAAATTTCCTTTATCTTAGAGTACCAGGTTTCTCTTAGAGAAATCCCTGAGGACAGTTAGGTTTAATGCAGTTTTGGGTTGGGTTCTTATGGACAAATGGCAGTGTGGTGATCAGCTTTGTATATAGAGGAGTATACTTTAGGTGTGTACCATATTGGTGTTACACTTGTGAGAACAAGGTCAAGGAAATTGGGTCCAATAACAGGAGAGGGGACAAGCTGATCAACGAAGTTGGTATTTATAAAGTCAAGAAATATAAAAGTATGCCTGTTGTTTGTTGCACATGTTGGAATCGCCAAGGATGATTGTGTTAGGCTTAATAGTAAGGGACTCTTATTTGTCAGGCAGGTGTCATAAGCAATGGAAGATGTAGAAGGGGTTCTATAGTTTGTGATATTGTAACTGGACTTGTTAATTAAAACAAGAGTACTCAGGTGTTCAAGTTCATTGTCTTGCAAGATCAACCAATGGGATTTACATGAAAACTGATGTCACTCCAGATATGTGCCCTTCTTCATTAGAGAGCCTGAACATACTACAGGCATCAAGCCTAGGTAAGAGTGTTTTCATTGCAATCAAACCAAGTTTCAGTAACCATACATATGGGTATATGTTCAAAGTCATGCAGTTTCTTGTTTATGTTTCCATTGTTGAGCAGCAGGAAATTGATAGAAGCCTGATTGAGATTTGTAAAATTAGAAAGTTTAGGAGACTAACAGCCTTAGAGTAGCACTGTTTGGGTAGAAAGTGTCTTTGTCAGTATACAAAAGCCCAGTGGTGAGAGGTCTAGGCTATCTTTGGAGAAGCAGAGATTTAGTATGCAGATACATGCAGGAGAATATATAAATCAGCAATGCTAGAGGTTATGAAGTGCAATAAATGAATATAAATCAACAATGGTAAAAATTTATAAACAACAAAATGCAGATGTTTAAATAACAACTAACAAAGCAATACAAGAAATAGCTGCTATAGGATGACCATGCATTCTTCATCCTGGCACCTAAATTATGGAACTCCATTCCCTTCTCAATCAGAAATATCCAAAGGTACTCAGACTTCAGACAACAGCTCAGGGAACACCACCTCACCCAAACAGAATGTAGCTGCACAGACACAGGTCATGTTACATGAACCCTTCAACTTTCTCACATCCCTTCACCTCTATTTTACCCTTCCATATCTTCTCATTCCTTCACTCTCTGCCTCTCATTCATCCTACTTCCCTCTTCTCTTTCTCTTCTTTCTTCTCTCACCATTTCCTTGTCTTCTATGGCATTCTTTCCTGCAAATATTCTCACTTGTCTCTTTTGATGTCTTCATAGCTCTCTATATAATGATATGTTGCTATCCCTGTAGCATAAGCCATCTTATTTTTTCCTATCCATGTTTTGACATTGTAAAACAAAATTTTGTAGCATGTCCATGCATCTGTAAATATGTGTATTTTTTAGCATATCTTTGTATCTGTAGGTATGTTTTGTTATTTTTTTACGTGATCCTATTTACCCAGGCTGTGCCAGAAAATGGCCCAGCAGTGTACTACCCAGGTAAAAAAAAATGTGTGTGTGTGTGTATATATATATATATATATATATATATATATATATATATATATATATATATAGATAGATATATAGATATAGATACATATACATAGACATAAATAAATATTAAGTCCAGTAAGGTGGCAACCACAGTAGCCTGGGGCAGTATATTTCAAACACCTAATGCCCATGTGCTATTAGCTATATAAAGCATTCAGAACTAGTCTGCTATCAGTCTGGGAAGGCAACAATAAAAATCCGCCCCATGGGCAGACCCCCCATGTAGTAGTAAGGGAAGAGCAGAACACAGGTAATCTGAAAAATGCTATAACTCAAGTACAACTCCAATGTTACAAACATCTGAACTATATTGACAAAGTAAAAAAATGACAATCAGTCTTACAGACAGGCACTCTATGTAAACAGCCCAAACTTTTCTGATATAAGCTTGGCAATGTAAAAATCAAGCCCATGGATAAGTAATGATGTAGCAGCAGTATGACAGTTGAGCGTCGGTGCTAATGCTAATGTTGCAAATGCTTAAAGTACAGCAGCAGATCAATAATGCAGATTCTATTGATGCAAGTAAATGAAGCATGAACAGTAATTGTAGTTCGGCCAACAAATTCCCATTGCTAATTACAATGATGCCATCAAATAAAGTGCAGACTAAAAGTTAATAACTTATTGAATGAGCAATGATTTTCACACTGTATCCAGCTCTGTTGCATAGAGAGATATAGCTATGGGCCAGACCATCTGAGCTCAGTTTGTGACCTGGTTACTAACAGTGCCAAGCAGGGAAGGGTAGGAGTGAGTGGCAAATGCTAGCTTGTCTACTCTTGTGCAACAGAATCATGGTATTGTGGTTGTTTCAGTAAATACGAATAAAGACATCCAGGTGAGGCAGCTTTAACTGAATTTAACTGAAGATATGAACTTTGCTTACCTAGACAGTGACAGCCTCCCTAATTATCATTTGGGTGGCAATGCCTATGGGCAGGGGTAGGGCATAGTAGGTCTTCACAGTGATGTGGGTACCCACAACTGCTACCAAGGATAGGAGTTAATGCATAAGAAAAATGGCTAAATAGATATTAGCCTCTGTGATCGACTCTCACTCTATGGGAATGAATGGGCTAATTGATCATAGAGGCTTGAGGTCAGCACGAAGTGGGGGGCGTAAGAAACATGCAAAAAATAAACAATTTTTACATTGTGGAGCTAGCTTATGAACTGCGGTAGTGGTGTGGCGGTAGCGTTGCCGCCTCACAGTATGACGTTGTCCTGTTCAATTCTCAGCTAGAGCATCTTCTGTGTGGAGACATGCGTGAATGGGCGTACCTTCGTTGAAGGTTGTGCGTCAGAGCTGGCAACTCGGCATGTAAAAATCTACTGCCAATCATTAGCGGACCGGAGTTCCGCTGTGGTGACCCTTAACCGGGAAAAGACGAAAGACACAACAACAACATTGTGGAGCTAGCTTATAAACATACATCAGTCAAATAAAGAATGATCAGAAAACAATTTTCACTGTATACAAATAAGACAACAGCAATGAATTTGTATGGTAAACACATTTCTTGCAAGCAATCAAAAACAACTATTTCTGATATAAGTTGAGTACATTCAGTCAAAAAAATGCATTGGACAACAAGTTTCACCAAAATATGGTATGAAAACAATGAAGATTTGTTAAATAAGAATCAGGAATTTAAGCTTTAAATATTTAGCAAAACTTAATGAATTCAAGCCATAAACAGAGTGCTTGCCTGATTACAGGAAAGGGTTATCTGGAGCAGGAAGGATGTGCAAATGGAAACAGTAGGTCACCTACTTCTTCTGTAGGCTCAAGATGGTCCAGAAGCATCCAGTTCAGCCAAAAACATCAATCACTGAATCATGCAACACTGTCCACTTTAAAGCAAGGCTGCACAGTGTAGCTCAATGTGAAAGAAGGGGCAATAACTAGTCAGCCATAAACCACAGAAGAAAAGAGCATGTCAACTACCTTGTAACATAATATTAAAAGTGTTATTGTTTTCAGGTAAGATGTAATATTTATCTGCCGCTTTCAAATGGACTTTGTGTGTTTTTTTTCCTTACTTCAGTTACAAGTCAGACTACTGAAAGTTTGCAATATGCTCAAAACATCCTTGAAAAATTATTTTACCTAAAAAACATGGTAATAAACAACAGTCTTTTAACAAACGGAATGTCCATGTCAACAAATATTTTGAAGGACAAAAAGTGTAAAGCAGACATTCTTTGAAAGAGCTACATCATGATTTTATCTTGCCTGGATGAGAAATGAGCATTGGACACTACTTTCTTACCATGGGCTAGCATGACTAGTTATCTCTGATCTGTCATATAATGTAAATATTTGCACATGCATCAGTAGATTTAACTTATGATGCTAGGAAAGGCATTGTATTCTACATTTTAGACTGAGAGATTGTGCTGTCTTGTCTCCTAACAACTATGTAACTGCAAGCTCAATATGAAAATGTCTTGTACATTAAACTGGCAATAAATCTGAATGCTTCAAAGTATCACACTCACCAAAGTCTAGAAATATCCAACACTTCTTCTCTCACTAGGACAATGCAGCAACAAAAATCCAGGTGTTTTAGCATTAGGCAAATCCTCAACTACTTTGATCCCCAATGAAAAAATAGTAGTTTGACTTCTTCTGTAAGCTCAAGGAGGAAGAAGTAGCATTTAGCTCAGCCACTAGTTCATAGGTTCATAGGTAAGTATTAGGCAAAATTTTCCTCTAGCATTTATCTAGGTTTACCTTGAAGGTAGCACGGGTGCTGCTCTGCTTGACATGTAGTGGAAGTTTGTTCCAGAGGTGAGGAATACATTGGGATATGAATCTATCATGTCAACATGTGTTATTTATCTGACTGAATACTTGATATACAATTAGGTCTCTGAAGGAATAGGAGATTAATAGAGTTGGATCTTTCATGACATGAAGATCTTTCATGGCATGAAGGGCTAGACATATATCTCCACAGAAGAGTCCATAAGAAACTGAGTACAGATAAAGGACCGAGTAAAGAAAATGGGCAGAGATTGCTAGAGTTTCTTACCACACCCTTTGCATGACCAACACATTCTTTGCCACCAAGCCTAACCACAGACTATCCTGGTGACATCTGATGTCTCATCATTGCTATCACTTGGATCTTGTCATCATTAGAAGATGCTTGCTGAACTGTGTCCATGTTACCCACAGCTATCACAATGCTTACTGTGACAGTGATCATTCCTTGGTTGGCAGCAAGATGTGTCTCCAGCCCAAATGAATCCACCACTCAAAGCAGAACACACGTCCTTGTATCAGCACTGCCAGGATAACAATGCCAGACCTGCATGAGGGCTTTGATAATAGTATTGTAGGGCTGCCCACAAAGCAGTGTTGAAGCTAGGTGAAACCACATCCATGACACCATTTACAACTCTGCCATAGATATCTTTGGCAAAAGAAAAAGACAGAATTCAGATTGGCTTGAAGCAGGAATCATTGAGATCGAACTAGTACTCAAAAACATGTGGGCAGCACTGCTCAGCTATAAGAGGGAGCCTTCAGAGGTGACTCTAGCTGCACTTAGGAAGGCCAAATACAATGCCTAGTGGATCATTCAGCAATGTGCCAGTGATAACTGACTGAACCTCTGTCACATTATCCAACTTGCCGCTGACTGTGGCGACATTCGTGCCATGTATGAGGGCATAAAGAAAGCCTTCAGCCCCAGTAAACAGAGAAAGGGCTACCAGTCTCTCCTGATAACTAAAATTGTTGAGGTCTCTCATCTTTTTAGTTATGTATCTCTGAGGTCTCTCAAGTGCGTTATGTTCAATAATGGGCCTAATAAGATATGCGTAAAGGAAAATTAAGACTCCTTTAGATCTAGTGGAGAGGCCTTTGGGAATTATATGGGCCAGATGAAAGGCTTTCCAAATTACTTTGTAGACATGATGGTCAAAGGAATTATCAGCAAGTGTACCCAGATTCCTTACAACAGTGTGTGATTGGAGGAGTGCATCTTCTATACAGTAAGTGAAACTGTTTTGTTTACCAAAATGAACTGTGCTACACTTTTTTGCATTTAATTTAGGACCATTGCCCTTGCAGAGATTGTTAACATAGTATAAAGTGTTGGAGTAACTGTGAGTCAGTCGAAGAATGAATAACAGCAGCCAGTTTACAGTCATCTGCCAACTTAGTTAACCATACGACAGAAGTGAGAAATATATGACAAATAAGAGAGGGCTCAAAACTCAGTCCTGTGGTACACCACTTATTATTTTGCTTTCAGAAGTGACACCTGCTACTCTAACCACATGACTTCTGTCAGACAATCCGTTAGCTATCCATCACACAGTATAAGGATTTACATTCAGATTTGCAAGTTTGTCAATAATGCTTGTATGGTGAATAGTGTCAAAGGCCTTGACTAGATCTAGATATGCTGAATGCACTGCATAACCACTATCCAATGCTTCAGTTACTTTTCTAAAGAAAATAATGAGGTTAAAGAGGCAGTACCTTAGTTTGATAAAACTTAATCGATGAAGATCCAAGGTTGAGAGATTTTCAATGTCCAGATTAATGAAGTCTGAGAGAATGCACTCCATGGCTTTATATATGAGGCTATTGAGACTAAGGGTCTATAAGTTCAAGGATGTGGTTGGGTCACCCATATGTAGTGGCATTATAATAGCTGTCTTCCAGGCTTCAGGAATGTAACCAGTGGAGAGGCTTAGATAGTTCATAGGTAAGTACTAGGCTAGCTGTCCTTGTGGGTCATTTTAAGCCTTGCCAATTTCCCTCTAAGGTAAGAAGCAAACACTGTACCTTAAGTCTGTCAGGTAAATACCTTAACCATTATGACACCAAACCAGATTATAGGGGCTAAGTAGGGGTTCAGAAAGGCCATATTTGGCACTGATAAGTCAGGCAAACTGGTATGTTGTCAGAGCCCATGGATAGTCTTCTTAGTTTTTGAAAGGGCTAAGAGAACTTATTCCATAAGTAATTAAGGGGAGTGGCTGGCATTCTGCAACCTGTGGGTGTGGCTGGCATTCTGCAACCTGTGGGTAGGATAAAAGTTGGACTAAATGTGTTAATTGGGATACTGGCTATTTCCCTTGGGTCAGAAAGTGTAGTGTTATTTTTGGTTTTAATGGGTCTCTGAAGCTCTTTTTAGGTAGTATAAGTATGCTGTTAAGGTAGGTAGCATGAGACCTCATGCAATCATTAAGCAGTTTCTTTCTCTTGTTATAATTTATTCCACCACAAGGATTTGTTTTCAAACTTCTCATTATATTAGTAGTTGATAGGGACTGCCTTATCAATACTGCTATTGAAGTTGGAGTAGAAGTCAGAAGCATAGGTAGCAGCTTTAGCAATGGGATCCTTCAGATGAGGATTATAGCAGAATTTATTTAAGTCATCAAGTAACTAAAGAAGGTTTACTTTTGAGAAGTCCCTAAACACAGAGCTATTTACAACAGAGGACATACCGCCAGTTTAAAAGGAAAAAGTCACTAAATTAGCAAGACATACTGATATATGAAGCTATGCTAAAAGTATCCATATTTATGAGGACTAGGTCCAGGATATTGGGGAGTTAGGTTAAAATGGGAAGGGGGTCACATAAATGAGAGGTTTCTGCTGCATAAGGTTAAGGATAAGCAGTGTAATGACAGTTGTTGACCATAGTAGTCATGTTTCTTTAGCAATGGGTGACTAGGAATATTGTAGAAACTGATGCAGTGCCAGTTATATACCAAAATGCAACACATTTTTGTAGCTGGTGCTGTGGGTAGTTTTGTGATTTGAAAATATCTTGTAAATTTTGACCAGCAGGCCTGTTGGGTGGGAAGTAGTGGTGATTTCTTTTGTTTTCAAAACAATTTTTATTGATTTTAATTGCAACATATTACAATCACATAAAATCATGAGAGATAAAGAAAAAGTGAATCTAAAATGTTAACATATATATGTCTCACATGTATATTTATACATATATATATATATATATATATATATATATATATATATATATATATATATACACAAATGAACACATTTATAAAAACTGAAGTATATACAAAGACATCCAGTGAAATCATTAGAAATAGACTATTATTTTCTGTTTATATCATACATCACAGATAAGAAAGGAATGAATAAAATGCAGTCATTATAAAAGTTAATACTTCTTAAACAAGTTTTGCAGATTGACACACAAATGATGATCATATGTTTTTCTAGTTGTTCTAGAAATTATGGTTTTTAATTGTAAATTACATACATCATTAAATATATTTTTGAACTAAAATGTAGGAGGAGATCCAGATATCCAATTCTTTGTTATGGATTTTCTAGCCACCGCTAGTATTGCACAAAGTAAGGAGTACTTTATTTTTCTAACACATAGTGGAATAGGTGTATTAAATATAACCAAGGATTTGCTTAAAATAAAGTTGTCTTTGAACAGTGCCTGTAATAAATCATTTACATTTCCCCAAAAGATGTTTAAAGTTGCACAATCATAAAACATATGAGCCCAATTTATGTCTATATTTGATTTACATTTATTACATATATTTTTTTTTGTTAATTTTGTCCATTAATTGAGGAGTGTAAAATGACCTGTTCATAAAATCTCCAGGTATATAGTTTCCATTTCAAAGAAAAAGTTGTTTTTCCTGCTGATTTTAATATATTTGCCTTGTCTTGATCAGTTGGAGAATTATTATTAATGAAACTATAAAAGTTCCAGTAGTTTTGTAGGCAACTAAATGTTTCTTCTCTTAAGAATCTATAAATGAAAGAAAGTTTGCCTGAGTAAGTATGATTATGTAATAGGGTTGATTGAAGAAATTGTAATAAAACCCTGGGATCATGTTTGGTAGATGAAGAGATTTGTAGTTTATTACCTAGAGATAATATGAGTGTTTGTATGTCTAGCCACATGGATTTGTCCAGTTGATATTCCTGTATTATGTGATCAACAGATTTA
Organism: Protopterus annectens; assembly: GCF_019279795.1. NCBI lineage: Eukaryota > Metazoa > Chordata > Ceratodontiformes > Protopteridae > Protopterus > Protopterus annectens. Next base: position 1,100,496,515 of record NC_056746.1, read on the forward strand.
GCCTTATGTTCAGAAGTCAGTTGGAACCAGAACTTGAGCTCATTATGTTTAAAAATAGTGATTTTGTTTGAATCTGAGGTTAAAAAAATTTCTTGCATGAATGCTATGGGGAATAATAAAAAAATATTCTTTATATTTAAGATGATTCTATATAAATTTTGTAAAGTTAATTATAATATAATGAATATAACTAGCAGTATGACTAGGAGTTATATAGGTTGCAAAATAATCTTTTAAAATCCACAGTGTAGGATTGCTTATTATTTCTAACTTGTCCATTGAGGGCCTTATTATTAACTGCATAGCTGATAATTCCCAAAGTAACTTCCATTTGGCTGAATATGAAGTGTCTAAAAGTTGTGTAATTGTTCTGATTATGGAGGAAATAAAGTAAAGATTTAAATCTGGAAATGCTATCCTGCCATTATTCCAGTTATTAAGATGTTGATTAAATTCTATTCTTGTTTTTTTTTTTTGAGATCAGAAAAAATTTAATAATAAAGTATTTAACGTATTAATAAACTTTTTTTGAAGGAAGAAGTTGAATAGATTGTATAATATACAAAATTTTAGGTCGAATTAGCATTTTTATAAGGGTTAATCTTTCCTCTGTGGTGAATAATATCATATTCCATTTAGAAAGTAAATTTTGGATATTTTCAAAACACTTATAGTTTAGTTGTATTATTGATTTCACATTTTTAGCAATAATAATTCCAAGATATATAACTTGGTCTATATTTAGAGTTTGTTGAACATAATAATTAGATTTTTGATTATATGGGTAGAATTTTGGTTTTACTATCATTGAAAGATAACCTTGAAATATTTTGAAAAGTTTTGATTGAATCAAATAAAGATAATATAGAAGAGTAATTTTCTTTTGTGGTGATAAGTACATCATCAGCAAATAATTGGATTTTAGCTGTTATATCTTTATCTACTTCCAAACCTATTATATTGCTGTTGTTTCTTATATTATTTGCCCATGGTTCCATTATCAATGTGAACAATAATGGGGAAAGGGGGCAACCTTGTTTGGTACATTTTATGATAGGAATTTTATTGGAGATGCATGAGCAGATTTTAATATAAGCAAAAGTTCCTTCATATAAATGTTTTAAGAGATTAATAAAGTTGTATGAGAGGTTTAAACACTCTAGAAGTGTGAACAGGTAATCCCAATCAATTGAATCAAAAGCTGCATTTATTTCAAAACTAATTAATGTCAAGTTCTTTTTTTTCCTTTGAGAGAAATCAATAAGGGCTAGTGTTTGCTTTATATTATCAAAGGTGCTTCTATTGGTCACAAAGCCTGTTTGATCATCATCTATTAATTGAGATAGAAATGTCTTTAGTCTTTCAGTGAATATATTCATAAACATCTTATAATCGACATGTAATAGGGATATGGGACTGTATGAGGAACAATTTTTAGGGTTTTTGTTAGATTTTAGAATGGGTGATATGAAGGTATATTTCCATGAAATAGGTAGTATGGTATCATTCTGGGTTGCATTATATACATTATGTAAAAGGGAGAGCGCTATTTTGGGCATAATCTTATATATTTCGGAAATGATGCCATCATTTCCTGGCGCTTTATTAGGTTTAAGCTTATTAATTTGATTTTGTACCTGTGTTAAAGTGATTTTTTTATTGATAATGTTTATTTGTTGTTTATTTAGTTTATTATATACATTTTTATTAATAAAATCCTTTATTTTATCCTTTGATTCTATTTGTTATATGGTTTGATTGATTTCATGAAAATGAATTCTACATTCTTCTTTTATATCTTGTATACTGTGTACTTCCTTTTTCTTCCTTTTAGAGTATATATATCTTTAATGTAATTATGTTTGTTTATTCTTTTGGTTTTATTTTTGAGGTTGGTTAAGTGTTTAGAATTTAAAGAGTGGACGAGAAATTTATATTTTTCAAGAGTGATCATCGTTTTATGATGAAGAATATTCCTATATTCTTCATTTAGTTTGTTTATCTCATCTCTTATATTTTTGGAAGTAAGATAATCTTTATTGTTGAGATGCAGTGTATCTAGTTTATCCTGTATTGTTCTGATATCTTTTTCCCAAACTTTCTTTTTATTGTAATACCATTTGTTAATTTGCCCATATAAGTAAGCTTTAAGGGCATCCCAGACATATATGTTATATGTATTGGAAGTTGAATTTACAGTTATAAAGTTTAGTATTTCTTCATTTAGGAATGACTGGAATTCTTTAGATTGTATAAGGTATGCCAGAATTCTTTTTATTTGAACATTGGGAATATTGTTAATATTGAGCTCGAATGTATTAGAGTTATGATCTGAAACTGGGCAGGATATAATTTTACTATTAGCTAGATCATTTATTATCTGTGTAGAGAATAATATTCTATCTATTCTGGAGAACTTTTTATGTCTGCTAGAATGAAATGTATATTGTAATGAGTTATGTTCTACAAAGTCATGAATGTCTTTGAGCAGGTATGTGTCCATGAATTTTATTAACTGTTTAGCTTGTGGTGTAATTTTTTTTTCCCCTAGAGTAGCTGTATCTTTTAGATCTAAAATGCAATTAAAATTACCTGGCATTGTAAGGTTTCCTTCGGAATGGGATATTATTTGATTTAAAAGTTGTCTGACAGTATTGGTACCAATACCTGGGAACCAATAATTGTTTATTAGAGTGTATAATTTTTTCTTTATTTCAACTATGGCCACATATAACAGTCCTCTGTTGTCTTGATAGGTTTTAATTATTTTAGGTATAGGGGAATATTTATTTCATAGGATGGCTACACCTCTTTTCTTTTTTATATTTTCTGAACTTGTAATATTTATGTATTTGTTTGTATCTAGAAACTTAATATTGTCTTTCATTAAGTGAGTTTCTTGTAAGAAGATTATATTTGGTTTGTGTAATGCTAGATATCTGAACATACTACTTCTTTTATATGGGTTATTCAAACCATTTATGTTAATTGATAAGCCTCTTAATGTTGTCATATTATATAATGTGTATAGGATTGATTAGTAGCATATCAGTATCATGTATGTAGTTAGTGGATCTCACTCAAAAAAATTTGTTTAACCTGTGAATAATAAACATTATATCATTGTGGGAAATATGTATTTCATAAACTTTATATCTAATATTTCTCTGCATATAAGGTACACTGGATGTCAAAAAGAACTTTTTTTGTAAAGATGGTGACATGTTTCATATTAAAAAAAACACAATACAGTTCCCCACCTGGAGTTAAAAACTCCTCATCTCAATGACATCAGCCACTGAGATCAAACCCTTAAGCAGTAGCAGCAAAACACAGCCTCCACTAATAGTATATATTATGTAATTAAAATGTGAAATAGAGCTAGAAAGTATTAGCAATTAAACATATAAGGTTATATTCTGAGTATCTCATCAGGTACAAAAAGATAACTACAAAGAAAAAACATACTATATGTAGATTGTATATGTCCAAGGATAGAATAAACTAATATAACTGCCTTAATTAACTTATAACATTTAAAGAAATAAATAAGACTGAGTAAATTGATTTATAACCTTATAGCTAGTGTTAAATAGTAGCTATTATTTATCTATATAACAATTTATATTCGTTGCTGAACATCAGATAAGATTATATATGACCAAGATATTATCATAACTGTCATATTCATATAAACAATGCAATTAACCATAGTGTATTCATATATTATAATAGAATCCTTCCCTTAGAAGTATAAGTGTAGACGTGAACAAACAACAAAAAAAAAAAATAAAAAAAGGTATAATACGTATTGATAAATGAGTGTAATTATAAAAATGCAATTGATAACAATCTTTTGCAAGAAATGATTTGCCTGATGAAATATTGACCATGCTTCTAGGTTAACAAAGTTTAAGATGTTATTGAAACCAATTGATATTAACTCTATATTTACATTTCACTATCTACTTATGAATAAGCTTGCTGATGAGTTAATGTTAAGCCCTTACAACACAAGAGAACAGTATTATTTTTGTATTTTAACTCAAGAAAATACAGTAACTGCACTATACTAAGCAGACATTACTTTTACAATATAGATCTATAGATCAAGTGTGTAAAAACAGATATTCAAGGCTGCCATTTAACAAATCAACAGATGACTAGTATGATTAATCACACTACAAGCTGTGTTAATTGCATAACTTAAAACTGACTTAGATTAACTTATACCATAAAAACATGAAATGACAAGGTAACATAAATAATATATGTAAGGTTGCATTGCTGTGAGTGCTGTTGGTGAATATAGATGTACTTACAGTTATATCTTCACCTTATGTTCTTTATTTTTTTCCTCCTTTTTCTTCTCTTTTTCCCTACAAGCTTTCTTACCTCAGGAGATTGCGATTTATGTATTCCACAATGAGATATTCAAAAAACTGTCATGTAGCCTCCAAACCAAGTTAATAGTTAAGACATATTAAGTATAGCATTAATTTCAGCTATTAGAGTTACTTCTCAGCAATTTTCAAGCTCAGTACTTCCTGGAGATGCATGTCTCTTAGCACTGACGTCATCAATAGGCGTCACTTTGCCGAAATTATGAAGCAAAGAAGTTAATGGTGCTCTCAGGCTGAATGGATGATTATGAAGCAGTGGAAGCTCATGGATAGCCTGCCTGAGGTGAGTAACATGCAGAAATGGTCTCTAGTTATTAAATCCGTGGGAAATCCGCAGGGACAAAAGCAAAAAGTTATTTTTAAATATAGAGGGCAGCATTCAGAGACAGCTATGTTTCAAAGGTCCTATTTCATCTGCAATAGCAAAAAGGGAAGTAGCATGAGTCTTTATAAATTCAGTATTCAAAAGCAATAAATAAAGCAGGGAATCATAGCACCACAACAGGTCAAGAACACCACAAACACATTTCAATGCATTTCACCAAATTAAAGATGACATTTTTCATCATATCAAAAAAAAAAGACACACTTTTGCCAGCTTGTCATCTCTACCAACCATTAATCTTCCGTCCATGTCATTCAATGATTTTTCAATACTGGTTATTTGAATTTTTGTTGCTTTAGATCGTCATGTATCAGGTCCATCTGTTTAGTGTTTTTTTCCTTAAAGTTGTCTATTTTAGAGTCAATTTTATCAATCTTAGTATTTAGGTCTTGAATGTTAGATATTAGAGTTTGTAGTTCTCTTTTAAGGCTGGAGTCATGATTGCCTGTCTTAGTGAGACTCATGCTGGAATTCTTTTTAGATGAGAAGAAATTTTCCTGATAGATTTTTGACTGGAAAATATGTCCACTTTTAGTTTTTTAGTAGATATTCCTGTAGAAGAAGTTAAGTATTAACAATATATGTAGAAAAAAATCAGAGTTTTCTTGTTAGAAGACAAAAATCCAGTATAAATAAGTTTTCTTTAGTGGAGCTGGTGAATTCTGCTGCTACACTGTGCCCATGCTGGCCATGCCCATAATGGTAATTTCTTGAATGAAAGAGGTAAGAAACAACAGAAATGCCAAGACATTCAGGATAGCAAAGTAGGGCACAAACAGTTGCAATATAAATTTATCTGTACAGAATGATGTTTTACTACTGAAATGTATAATAAAATAAAGTGCCACTAACAGCTTATTTGATTTGTAAGCTCGCCTTGAACTTTGTTCTGTAACATATGGCAGCACTCTTTGAAAAGAAACTGGGACGACAAACTTATCATGTTTTTTTTTTAATAAATACTGACAGCACTAAAGTTGGTCTAAGTTATTGAAGTTTCATTGTATTGAAACTTAAGTGATATGATCTTATGCAATGTTCCAACAAATGAGACTTATTAAAAAAGTAAACTATGCTGTATTTGGTGCCATGAGAAAGCACATTTCTGTGTTATATATCAAGTCATTTGTTATTTTTTTCTGTCATTAGTATAATTTCTTTACAAAATTTTGTTTATAATTTTCTTGGGATATGTACAAAAATGGTATGTAAGATCATCACATGTATCTGTTTAACAACTAAAATAACTCTCTCTCTTTCTCTCTCTCTCTCTATATATATATATATATATATATATATATATTATAGGTTCATAGGTTCATACTAGGCTATCTGCCCTAGGGCATTTATAAGCCTAGCCAGAATGTGTTTGGCTTTCGCCACCCATTTTAAATTTATTTTGCTATGCCCTTTTTCGAGGTTAGTATACTGTGCCTCTGTCTAACAGTGACACAGAAGTGATACCCGGGGTAAACCTACGATCTCCCATCCACTCATCAAGATTACTCTTGAAGAGAGTCAATGAGGGACTCTGCCTAACCTGGACTGGGATTTTATTCCAGAGTGAAGGGAACCTCTGGGTTATGAATCTGTCCCTCCAGCATGTCCTATTTATTTCAGTGCTGAGGTTCAAGTCTCTCGAGCGCGTAGCTCGATGGGAGTTGGATTTTCTGAGGTGCAGCATGTCCATTAATTCCGGGTTGGACATGGCTTTATACGTCAGGCACAGATCGCCTCTGAACAGGTGGTATGCCACTGAGTAGAGCTGGAGTTTCTTTAACCGGGCAGCATATGGCATCTGTTTGAGCCCTTTGATCCTCTTGGTGAGTTACTTTTGGGGTCTTTCCAGTTGCTGCAGGTGTCTGGTAAGGTACATCCCAAAAGGGGCATTGTACTCAATTATGGGCCTGATGAGGGATGAGTAAAGAGGCACGATGACCTCCCCTGATCTAGATGTGAATCCCTCCATGATTAGGTGGGCCACATAAAATGTTTTTCTAACCACTTTGGCCATGTGGTTGTCAAATGAGAGATTGCTATCAACTTGGGTCCCCAGGTCCCTAATTACTTCTTCTGTACTTAATGGATTACCACCTATGTGGTAATTTGTGGGCACTTTGTTTTTGCCAAAGGGGATGACTATACACTTTTTGGCATTTAGCTTGAGGCCATGGCTCTGGCACCAGTTGTCTGTTTCTATGAGGCCCTTTTGCAGGATGCTTGTGTCAGCTGGAGAGTCGATTATGGTGCCCAGTTTGCAGTCATCTGCGAACTTGGTCAGCCACAGTCCTTCCGTGTTGGCCTGTACCTCCGAGAAATATATACCGAACAAGAGAGGCCCCAGGACTGAGCCTTGTGGGACAAGACTTGTAACTGGTTTGGAGTCTGACATGGCTCCAGCAATTCTAACCATGTGGGTTCTGTCCTTGAGCCAGTTTGCAATCCATCTAGTGACATAGGGGATTATATTTAAGCTGGTGAGCTTATCTATAATGCCCGAGTGGGGTATTGTATCGAAGGCTTTTGCGAGGTCCAGGTAGGCTGTGTGGACCACCTTCCCCTCGTCAATGGCCTTGGTGACTGTTTCAAAGAAATCAACCAGGTTTAAGAGGCAGGATCTGCTCTTAACAAAGCCAAACTGGGTAGGATCCAGTGTCTGTAGGTCCCCAATATCTTTATTTATGAGGTCCATGATGATCCTTTCCATAGCTTTGCAGACCAAGCTAGTCAGGCTTATGGGGCGATAGTTTCCAGGATCCGTTGAGGCACCACCTTTATGGAGAGGGACCACTGTTGCTGTACGCCACTCTTTGGGCACATATCCTGTAGTAAGGCTGAGATTGAACAGTAGTTTTATGTTTGGGTTTAGCTCTTCTTGGAGTTTATGTAGGACGCAGCCGGGGACACCGTCTGGTCCCATTGATGCTGTGTTTATTGCTTTGGAGAGGGCGGCTCTTACCTGAACATCTGAGATGTCAGGGGGGCAGCACTCTGCTGGGATAGATATTTGCCTTTTTGGTGGGGAGGGGGGGGAGAAGTTTGCGCTGAACCTGTCAGCTAGGATGTTGGCAATGTCTGTGGGTTCAGTGTATTTTTTGTCATTTTGGACTAATTCTGAGCATATCTGGGAATTACCACCCAGGTTCCTAACATAACTAAAGAAAGCCTTGTGATTATCCTTAGTGTCCTGTGCAATTTTTCTCTCGAAGCTGGCCTTAGACAATTTTTTTGCTAATACTGATCAGTGATGCCTTCCCTTTTTGGGATTTTGCTTTATCATTTAGTAGCTTCCTCCTTCTATTGTATAGTTTGTTTATGGCTGGGGTCCACCAGACAGGACGTCTGCCTTTGGAGGATTGGGTCTTGGTTTTATTTGGGATCGCATGATCCATGCATTCCTGAAGGTGTTCATAGAATGCGTTTATGAAGGATTCTGCGGTCTGGGCTGTATTTTCCACAGGCCCGGGGGCTTTGAAGGATTCCACCTCAGTTTTGAGGAGTGTGAAATTTGCTTTAGAGAAGTTTTTCACTGTGGTTTTCTGGGCAGGGGATGGGGTCGGGATGTGAATATCCAGTGAGATTAGTTTATGGTCTGATCTTACCAGTGAGGGATACACTTCTGGTCTGGAGCATAGAGTCCCCATGTTGGTGATGATCAGGTCCAGTATGTTTTCCCCTCTTGTGGGAGTGGTAACAAGTTGTTCCATAGCATTTGAGTTTATAAATTCTAGGAATCTTTGGGCTAGGGTGTTGGAGCTAGAGTAAAGCTCCCAGTCTATGTTTGGGTAGTTGAAGTCGCCCAATATAATGGTGTTTGGAGAGACCTTCATATTTTCCAGTGTTCTCAGGAAGGCCGAGTGGGGTTCCTGGGTTTGGGAGGGTGGTCTGTAGCAGGCTATAAACTGGAAGGCAGTTTTACCCACTGTTAGTTGCACATGGATAGTCTCTGATGCTTCGTGCTTTGCCACCAACCTGGAGGTGTGGGTATCTTTGATAAATATCGATACACCCCCTCTTTTTGTGGTTCGGTCCAAGTTTTGGGGCTGAAAAGCATGGTATGAGGTATAACCTGGTAGTGCTGGGGTGCTCTCGGGAGCCCTGAACCAGGTTTCTGTTACTGCACAGATATCGATGTTCTCCATGCTAAGGAGAGTTTCGAGTGCGTGCATCTTGAGGTTTAGACTTCTGGCATTGAGTAGCATTACTCTTAGTTTCTTATCCCTTGTGATACCTATGGAGGTGGGTTTGTCTTTTGAGCCTTGCCTAAAGAAGGCACTATGGGGGTAGCAAGAGCCTTTGCCAATATCTGAAAGCCCAGGGGTGACAGGTGCAAGCCGTCCCTAGCGAAGCATCGTGGCTTGTCGAGCATATCATCCCAAGCTGACAGGCATTGGATCCCCTTTGAATGACACCAGTATTTAAGCCAATTGTTGAAATTGATCATCTTGTCTTCATATTGTGGCATCATTCTTGGTGAGGGTAAGATGCTACTCAAGGTCAGGGTCATACCGGCCTGGGCTACATGCTCAGAGAGCTCCTTTATGTCTCTTTTCATGTAGTCCAGGGAGGTACATCTCAGGTCATTCACACCAGCATGGACAATGACTGAGTCATATTTGTACTTGCCTTGGAGTGACCTGAGTGCTTGTGTTATGTGGCAGATGCTAGTGCCCGACAGGCTGCTCACCATGACCCTCTCCTTGTTCAGCCTGGTGAGTGGGACGTTAGTGTGCCTGACGATAGAGTCACCTATTACAAGTGTATCAGGTGTGTTGTTTAGTCTTAAGGGCTGTGACTGTTCGGCACACTGGCTTTTGAGATATGTGTTGCACGTGTTTTGTTTTGGGGTAGCGGTTGCTTGGGTGTCTGCTTTGGAGGTCTCTGCTGCTTAGGCAGATCTTTATTTAGAGCCTCCGAGTATGTTTTTGTGTTATTATGTGTTTGGTTTGCTGTCGTGGTGGGTCTATGTGAGACTGGAATTGTAGTGAGTGTGGTTTCCTTCTCCTCCTGACTGGTTATGCCAGTACTGAGTTGAGAGAGCTTAGCCTCCAGTTTGGCTATATGGTTGCATCTCTCACATGTGTTGGAATTTGTTGGGAGGAGGAGAGGGTTGTCTGTGTACATGAGGCAGTTGTAACATTGCCTCAAGATTCCCAGATTCACCAGCTGGACCGGAGTGGAGATTGACAACTGACCTTTGGACATGCTAGAATAATATTGGGAATTCCTTAATAATTGAAAACAAGGGCCAGTGGGGAGTGAGGGTGTAGTGCTTTTAATTTTTAGTGCTGACTTATATAATTGCTTTAGTGAGCAAGTGCCAGGTAACTTAAGTGCAATGTGTTACAGGTAACTTAAATGCAAAAACGACAAACAGTAACTTTCTTTCAAGTGAAACAAGGAAATAAGTGCAGTAAGCAATGCAGATATCACTAGTGATCCACAGAAGCGCTGAGAAGCTGCGTATTAGGTGGAATTAGCATTCCAGGGAAATAACAAGCAAACAAACAACAAGCATAAAAACAAAGCTAGATTCAGCAGGCCTGGATCTAGTCTATGCTACAGCAAACAAGGTGTACCAATTTCAGTAAGATACAGTTCAAATATTCAGGCACTATAAACCTTTAACCAGAAATTCCCAGCTCAGAAGGGCAGAGTCCAGCCTCTTCTCCCACAAGAGTGCAGACCACAAACCTTCTTAATGTAAAATAACTGGCCTAAAGCCCAAGTGCTTAAACCAGAACTAATACACTTTAAGAATAACAGACACTGGGCTCTCAATCAGCAGTTCCCAACTTAGAAGGATGAAAGCTACCTGTCCTGCCCAAGTGCTTAATATATATATATATTTATATATATATATATATATATATATATATATATATATATATATATATATATATATATATACACACACACACACACACACACACACACACACACACACACACACACACACACACACACACACACACACACACACACACACAGGCATCTTCTTTTTCTGCTGCTCCCGTTAGGGGTCGCCACAGCAGATCAACTGTTCCATTTCTTCCTGTCCTCTGCATCTTGCTCTGTCACACCAACCACCTGCATGTCCTCTCTCACCACATCCATAAATCTTATCTTAGGCCTTCCTCTTTTCCTGTTACCTGGCAGCTTCATCCTTAGCATCTTTTCCCCAATATACTCTGCATCCCTCCTCAGCACATGTCCAAACCAATGTAATCTTGCCTCTCTGGCTTTGTCTCCAAACCTTCCAACCTGGGCTGACCCTCTAATATACTTATTCCTAATCCTGTCCATCCTCGTCACACCCAGTGCAAATCTTAACATCTTCAACTCTGCCACGTCAAGCTCTGACTCCTGCCTTTTTGTCAATGCCACTGTCTCCAATCCATATAACATAGCTGGTTTCACTACCCTCTTGAAGACCTTCCCTTTCACTCTTACTGGTACTTGTCTGTCACAAATCACTCCTGACACTGTTCTCCACCCACTCCATCCTGCCTGTACTCTCTTCTTCACCTCTCTTCCACAATCACCATTACTCTGAACTGTTGATCCCAAGTACTTAAACTCATTCACCTTCGCCACCTCTACTCCCTGCATCCTCACCATTCCTCTATCCTCCCTCTCATTCACACACATATATTCTGTCTTAGTGCTGCTGACCTTCATTCTTCTTCATATATATATTCTATATATATATATATATATATATATATATATATATACATATATATATATATATATATATATATATATATTCTGTAGATATATATATATTCTGTAGATATATATATATATATATATATATATATATATATATATATATTTATACACAGACATAAATATATATATATATATATATATATATATATATATATATATATATATATGGGTCTAGGACTATTCACTGAAACACATTTCACTGAAAGTTATATATGGCCTTTTCCCCACTGTAGTGCGACCCTGGAGTTAGTATATATAGTAAGGGTAAGTGTTGGGGGCACCGCCCCAACATTGGGGGGTGTAGGGGATGTAGCCCCTCACATAGTTTGGATATATATTGTGTTCAGAAAAGAGTAACTTATTGAAATTGCAAGTATCCATGTATATAGTTCAAAATATTTAAAATAGGTGAGGGGCTACACCCCCATATCCCCCAATGTAGGGGGGGCAGTGCCCCTACACCCTCCTTTACTATATATACTAACTTGAGGGTTGCACTACAGTGGGGAAAAGGCCATATATAACTTTCAGTGAAATGTGTTTCAGTGAATTTTGTTTTCAGTGAATTGTGCACAGTCAAATGTGTTTCAGTGAAAAGTGCTTTCAGTGAATAGTCCTAGACCCCATATATATATATATATATATATATATATATATATACACACACACACACATATATATATATATATATATATATTTATATATATATATATATATATATATATATATATATATATACACACACACACACACACACACACACACACACACACACACACACACACACACACACACACACACACACATATACTTAAACTACTTGCTTTCAGGGTTAATGCTGTTTTCCTTTTGACTTCTGGTCTGCTTTTCCTGTTAGACAGACAAGTATTAGATCTACTACTCATTGAGCCTAGGGTCAAATATGGATCTCTGATTATTTCAACAATGTCTGAAAAAATGTTTATTCAGCTTCTAGTCTGACATCTGCTGAAAGTTATAAGAAACCCACTGGTACTTTATTATGTTTCTGTGTTTCTGCTGATCTAATCTAAATTATTTCATGGGTATCCATATACATTGTCTTTGCTGCTTTGCATCAAGGGATATATATGTAGTTAGTATTAAGATCTAGAATGACTATGGCTATGTCATCACATATGACAAATAGAAAAGGAATATAATATTTAATAAAGGATCTCTGAACTTGCGCATTGAGGTGAGTTTTTCCAAATATGCTGCATGATCTTCAGAGATGAACCATCTGTTTTCACAGCAGACAAAATCAGTATGACAAGTCTGAGTTTATTAATGGTGAACATTTTTTTAAAACGCTAATGTAATTAATTAGTAGCTGTAAAACTAACAGTACAAATACTGTAGGATATTAAACAGAACCAGGATTATTTTTTTTGCTCTGGGTTCCAGAATGAAAAAAAAATACTAATAAATTTATAAATGCAGAAATAATTGTTTTACTTTAGTAGGGCCATAAATTTCATAGAAAGAGCTATTGATGGTAGTATTTTGTAAGAAGACAAAAAATTATTAAGCAGGCTAAACAAATGGATTCTCCCTTTTTAATTTCTCCAAATCTTTAAGGTTTTTAATACCATGATGGGAATGGACCCCTTCCTAAGTCAAAATATGATTAAAGTTCATGAAATTAGTATTGTTCATGTCAGCCAGAAGTGCTTTTCTCAGAACCCGCCATGTGCCCAGTAATGACTCCTTCTGTAATTCGTATGGAGTTGCATGTATTGGTAACATGTCTAAATATGATTGTAGACTCTTTTTTATAAGACCTGTTGATCTTACTATTATTGGAACTATCTGGGTATCTTTCTTCCACATTGCTCTCATTTCTGCTTGCAAATCCTGATATTTTATGACTTTGTGTTTCTCTGTGCGCAGGACACTGTAGTCACTGGGTGTGGCGATTTCAACGATCAATGCTGCTTTTGTCTTCTTTTCATGGACCACTACATCTGGTTTTCTAGTATCTGTCTTTTGAACTGTTGGTAATGGATGATCGCATGTGATGTAGACTTCATCATTCTCTATGATGTTTTGTGGCTCATGTTTCCAGTGTTTTTCAGCCACTTCAATATCATAATGTTTGCACAATCCCCACTTCAGCAGTCTCGCCACATTATTATGCCTTTCAGTATACAGTCTTTCTGTCATTAGCATTTCACAACCAGCAATGAGGTGTGCAACTGTTTCCAACACTGTTTTGCAAAACCTACATTTGTCTGTTTCTCCCACATGTTCAATGGACTTTGCAAACCATGTACGTAGCCACTATATTGAGCCGCCAGTATTAATTAACCTTTCATCTCTTGGTTTAAATTCACCTCTCCTTAACCATTTCTGTTTGTTACTGATCAACATGAGGTTCTTCCAGAAGTTTTCTATACTTGCAACTATATTTATGCTTTTTCCACATTTCTTGCATTCTCATCTAGTCCTTTTCTTTTGTTTTTTGGCACATTCAGTTGCTGCCTAATTTTTATCAACTTCTGGTTTGATTTTCATTCCTGCTTGATGCTGATATGTTTCTGTAAGATTAAGCAGAGAAGAAATCTTAGATTTATTCTCCTTATGTTTCAGAACTTATACTATGTTTGGGTCTTGTGAGGTCAGCAGATGAGTGGAGTCCCACGACTGCAGATCTATACGTGTAATCAGTTTCAAGGAGGCCTATCTTTCCTTCGGGGAATATATAGTCTTGGTATGCACTGATTTTTATAAATCATTTGCTGAGCATGAAGCATCCTTCTTGTTTTCCTGTCTAATCTATACAACAAGTTTTGGGGCCACTCAATCAATCCAAAACTGTAAGCTAGGACAGGAAGAGCAAATTGGTTTATAGCTTGGCTGTTATACCTAGATGTCAGTGCTGTTTTCAGAATTAATTTAAATCTTCTGAAATATTCCTTACTAAGTTTTATTCACATTTGTTCATGTTTTATTGTTGGTCCTTCATCAATTCCCAAATATTTATACACTCCCTCTTGCTCAAATTCTTTTATATCACAATCTTGTCCCAAACTGATGTTTTCCTGGTGTTGCAGTTTTCCTGCTTTAAAGCTTGCTTTTGCACATTTATCAAGACCAAATGACATTCATATATCATCTGAAAAAGTTTTGACAGCTTGCAGTTGTGCTTTCAGTTCTTCATCTGATGAGCTATGCAGTTTTAAATCACTGACAAAGAGAAAATGAGAAGTCTTTACACTTTGTTGTTTTCTAGGAGCCAAATTATAGCCATGGCCTAAGCTGTTAAGTAGACAGCTTAACGGGTTTAGGGCAAGGCAGAATAGCAGCAGTGACAGACAGTCACCCTGGAATATCCCCTTTTGAATTTTTATCCCTTGAATAATAATTTGTCCTTTATCATGGCTTAATTGCAAAGTGGTCTGCTATTGTTTCATGGTCACTGTAATGTAGTTGATCAGTGTAGGATGTATCTTATACATTTTTAAGCACTCTTTTATCCATGAATGTGGGATACTATCAAATGTTTTTTTTTTTTAGTCAGTCTATGTAGTATTTAGATTCTTCCCTTTTCTACAGTTCTCCACTATGACTTTATTTAATGGCAAATGATCCTTTGTTCCATATGACTTTATTTTATTGCCCTTTTGTTCTCCTGCCATAATTGACTTTTCTTCTAAATGACCATAAACTCTGCTGGCATCAATTCCCATGTATAGTTTATATGTCGTCGGAAGACAAGTTATTGGTGTATAATTCTTAGGGTAGCTTGCAGGTTCACTCTTAAGTAGGAGCATTGTTTTTCCTGTTGTTAGCCAGGATGGTGTCTGTTTGGGGTGCGCATATAAATAATTCTTACTCATGGCTAAATCTTCATGCAAATATGTTAATACTTTTAATCAGAAGTTAGGTACTGCATCTGAGCCTAGGGTTTTCCAATTAGAGGCTTTTCTTAACTTTGTTTCAATCTCTCTGGTTGTTACTTCATTCCATTTCATATCCTGTACCTTTACATTTCTTATTCTTTCTTTTACTTCTTCTATCCATTTATCATCTTTGTTATATTCCATAGGATCTTCATAGTTACTTCTCCAAAATGTATCTATTTTTTCTTTTTTTGGTTGTCTTTCAATTACCTTATTTCCCAATTCTCTATAAAACTTTTTTGGGACATTAATAAATTGCTTATTTTGTACTTTTCCTTTATATTTTTGTCTCTGTATCTTCTAAGTTTTTCTGTCTGTGCTGAGATTTTCAGTTTATTATTTGCGATAGTGCATGATAGATCCTGATCTGTTCGAGCACTGTGGATTGCTTTTATCATGTCTATCTTTCTGAGTATTTTTGTTGATCTGTTCCCTCTTCTATACTCTTTTAATAGCGACACTTCTTGTCTTAGTTGATTTATAGTTTTCTGTAGTTGATATTTCCATAATGGTATTCAATTTTTCCCCTTTCTTTCCCTCATTACCCTGTGTTCTTGTGGTAGACCTTTATCAGTTATTAATTTAGCTGCACAGTAATATATCCTGTTTACTTCTGTTATATGACATGGATCTCTTAGCTTGGTTTCTTTTAGACTGAGGGCACATTTTTTGTTTTCCATTTCCTTTAGGCATTCTCTAGAAAGTTCTATTGCATCTTCCTGTGGAACATTCTCTTCAATTTCATCCTGAGCCATCCATTGCTCTGACGTATAAGAACTCACTGGCCTATCACTCCTAATTAACTGCATCAGAGTTTCCACAGTTTCCTGTTCCTTTCCTTGCTGTCCAGCTTCAAGTAGATGTTTATTCTGGTTTTCTGTGGAATGCTCCAAAATATCTTCATATAGCACCTGTCCAGTTGCTTCCCATTCCACTGATTTCCCCTTAATTTGGAGTTCCATTGCTCTGTCCTGTTGTGGTGCTTTCTGAATGAGATTTTCATCCTCACTTTGGAGGTACTTCATGACCTCAGTTTCTATTTCTTTAACTTTTCCATTACTGATCTCCTTTTCTATTTTTCCTCTTTGTCGTCTTAGTTTTTGTATTGTAACGATTTACATGTCTGGATTTCTTTGCCTGTATTTCTCATCAAATATCTTTGGTGCTGCTCTTTTTGTATTGATTGCTTTCTACTTTGCATATATATTGCACCATATGAAATCTCTTTTTCTTTCCCATGTCCATATTTCTTCTTCAGATGTCTCCTGATCTTCCTGTTTCTCCTTACTTTGGGGACTCATTCCATCATGCTGTGATGTAACCTGTGTTAGACCTTTTACATCAAACCCTTCACTTTGCAGGTATTCCATAACTTCAGCTTCTATTTTTTTAACTTCTACTTTAGTAATCTTCTTTTCTACATTCCCTCTTTGTGATATTATTTTTTTAAAGTGAAATGTTCCATATCAGGATGCCTTTGCCTGTGTTTCTCTTCAAATATCTTTGGAGCTGCCTCCTTTATGTTGATTAATTTGGGTTTCGTCTTTGCATAAATATTGCACCATATCAAATATCTCTTTCTTTCCCACGTCCATATTTCTTTTTTATGCTTTTCAAATATATCTAGGTTTTGTTGTTTACATTTTTGTACTTCTTGAAATGTTTCTTTTTCCAAACAGATCAAAGTTTCTTGATCTATTTGCTGTTTTTTAAAAATATGTTGTATTAATGACCCCAATTTTTTATTTGAAGCTTCTGACAGTTTTTCTTGCAGAAGTATTTTTCTTTCCTCTAACTTATCTCTTAATCATTTTTTTCTGTATGAGATGTTTTTAAAAATGTTTTCTGGAAGATTCCAAGATGGTTGCCAGGAGCTAAACACACTATCCCTATAGCTCCTGACAAAATATTTTTTTAAACGAGGGGAAAAAGCTATCTTTGCACCTTAAAATGCTTTAAATTAAATAAAAGAGCATCAGAAACTTAAACAAACTGAATATTTTGCTTTTGCATTACCTACACTCTCCATATCACAAGGGAATAACTTAAATTAAAATTCAGTTCAGATTATGCCAATGGATCAATGCCACGTGTATCCAGGCCTGTGATTCCTTGGATGTGAATGAAAGAAACGCAAAGGGAAGAAATAAAACTTTACTAATGAATATGTTCTCAGATATGGAACAAATGGAAGTGCAAGTTACTAAAACGAGACTATCTGAAATTGCATTGCGAGAGAAAGAAATAATAGTCAAAAGGAAAAGGACTCTGAAGTTGCAGCAACAAGACCTACAAAAATCCAGCAATAAACCAAAATCTGAACATTCATATAAGCTGTATTACTTGAAAGCAGCTCTTCAACCATTACAAAATGAAATGTAATGCTTCTCTGAAAAACTAAATGGCTTTGGGCAAATAATCAATAAACTAGAACAAAATGAATCTAAAAAGACAAATAATGAAATTAAAATTGAAGTGCTCCAAAAAGAACTAAGAGAGAAGGATGGTACTATAAATGAAATACAACTAAAAATATTAGATCTTGAGGCCAGAAGTAGAAGAAACAATATTTTAATAAGAGGCATTCCTGAAAGATATGAACAATCACAACTCCAAATAATACTTAAAGAAATCTTTGCTGTACTGTTAGATAATGTGGAACTGGCCCAAGATATCACCACTGAGTGCACCCATCATGCTCTCCATAAATCCCAAATCAATGATAGCCCTAGACAGGTATATGCCAAGATGCTAAATTTTGTACATGTACAAAAAATTCTGTCAAGTCCAAAAAATATATCCAATGGAAAGGCTGCAAATTATCCTTTGCCCAAGATCTTCCAATACAAATAACACAAAAACGTCAGTTACCCTCGTCCTACTGTGCATACTTAATAAGCAAAAAAAAAAAAGAATTACAGATGAAATACCCTGCTACATTAACCTTCCAGTTTAAGGATCATAAATATCAAGTGAACTCATCGGATGAAGCCAAATCCACCTGCCTGTGAGCTTTCAATGACCCTCCTCAGCTATAAGCTACAATCACCATAGGGAAAACTCTCCCTGTTTATCTTTCTCCCTTACATAGTCAATGGAACAAACTGTTAAGATGTTAAAGTTTAAAAATAGGGCTCAACAGCTCAAAAACAAAGATGATCTTAAAACACAGTACCGGTGCAACTTTCTAAGGTACATAAATTAAAAGCATGCTGATTCAGGAAGTGTGCACTCATAAATCTGTTGTTTGTTGCTGTGAAAGCAATTTAATAGATGCACTTCCATCAAATTCCTCCCAGAATATCTGTAGTGCCCAAAGCATATTGTAGCAATAATGGTCTACAATGACTCCAGAATAAGCCAGATCTTCAAGTCTGAAACTAAGTTGTCTACACGCTCTAAGGAATTCTGTGCCTGCCTCAACAAACATTGGATGAACACCTTATCATCAAACTGTGCTGATAACCAATTGCCATATCAATTTTACTAACTTAGCTGACATGGAGGTAGGGAAGAAATAAACTGTTTCCACAGACATTAACATGATCTAAAATAAGAAAGCCTTTCACTTGAAGCTCTCATTATATTTATGAGGAAACAAGGTTTGCTTTATAAGCATTTCTATACTACTAAACTTCCTATTTGATCTATAGGAGATTGTTAAAACGTACGATTCCTCAACACTTAGTAATGCCTTATAGTTCCATGTTTTAGTTAAACTAAGGACACCCATTACAATTAAATGCCCAATTATACATATTACATTGTATCCCCCTTGTGCTACTTTTTTTCTGTGGGGCAAATTTATTGAGTTTGACATATACGACTTGTTACTTACTCATCCAACTCAGTAATTACATGATACAATTAATGTTGCTCTGATGACTTAAAGTCTGTATCTATGCTTAGAAATAATTTTAATAGTTTAATAGCTTGCTGCTGTAACTTAGGAGTTGGAAAGTGAGTGCAGTGATGAAAAGGTCTGCCAAATCTTGGAATGTTTAATATGTATAATAGTATGTTATTATCTTTTATGTTATTTAGTATTTGCAATTTTATGGAACTTTTTGTTAACTCTCTCTATTATTACTCTCTTTCATTTTTGGGAGTTAGGTGGTTAGTCACTGGGGTAATATTGAAAGACATATGTGTCACCAAACTAACTAACATTTTCAAACACACATATATTACTCTTTATTCTAATCAGGAGAGACCTACCTTTTCAAATAACAGTTATAATCCAATTATTTAAAAGAGATGATTAAGACTGAATCATGGAATGTTAACAGCATTCAGGACAAAAAGAAGAAAAACCTGCTTATGCACTTAATCTTTCAGTCAAAAGTGAATATTACATTTTTACAAGAAACACACATGCATGCTGAACAGTGGGAGAAAGATAAAGCTAAACCTTGGATAGCCCAAATCAAAACCACTGGAAACAACACTAATTCAAAAAGAGTTGCAATTATTATTAAAAAATCCATCAAAGAGGTAAATGTTACTTATAAAACAGATGAGAAGGGCAGGTGGTGCTATTTTACATGTTCAGTCTCCCACACACTTTGCCCTGGTGCTTCCTAAATGTTTATGGCCCATACATTAACCAACAAAACTTTATTTATGAAATTTACAACTTGCTTAAAAAAATTCAAAATCATTTCTTTATTCTGGGTGGGGACTGGAATATATTAAACAACCCTACCAAAGATAGATCATTCAAAACTAATATGCAGTAATCTCAGGTCACAATGTCCATAGAAGATCTAATGTAGGATTTTAACTTAGTTGAACCATTTTTCCTTAACCATGATCCTAACTCAACAAGTAAATACACTTATTACTTACCCTGCTACAAATCCTGGTCAAGAATTGACTATTTCCTAATATCTGAACATCTACTGAATTCAGGAATTACTTTTAGCGTAGAACCTAGATTTTTTTCTGACCATTCTAAGATCTCTATGATAATACATCAACCCACATATGGCCCCACACAAAGAAACATTTCAAACTGGCCATTAAATGTGAACTTATTAAAAAAAAGAGGTAATACAAGAGATAACTGATATTCTTACTCATTTAGAAAAGAGTATACTAAACTCTGAAATATCACATGATATCCAATAGGCTGCTATGAAAACCACAATAAGAGGTATATTAATACAAAAGGCCATAATTTATAAAAAAACAAAATAGGGAAAAGAAAGTCAAATTGCAATGAGAACTAAAAGAAGCTGAAAGGAAACTTCAAAATAAACATAGTGTAGAACTTGAAACCACTATATCAAACCTGCAGAAAGAGCTATACTCACTTTCAATGCAAGAATATACAATGGTAGAAATACAATTAATTTCTAAATATGCTGAATAGGTTCAAGTTCCTTCCAAAATCCTAGCCAGGATAATTAATATTAAACAGTCTCCTTCCAGAATAAAATAAATAAACTTTAAAGGCAAAACTATACATACATTTTTGGAGATTGCTAAGTCATTTGAAGAAATATACTTTAACATACCACAGGAATTTATTGACATTATTAAAATGCTTTATATGAGCTCATATACAATGCTTTCAGTTAATAGTGTAAATACAAAGCCTACAAAAATTATAAACAGTACCAGACAAGGATGCCCCCTTTCTCCCTATCTATTTAATCTTTACTTAGATCCCTTTCTTTCTATATAGGACAAATAACTGATCATCATATCCCAGCAATTCAAAATATTAAATTAAAATATATTGTTTTTGCAGATGACTTAAACATCTACTTTTAATGTCCCAACATCGACTTCCTCAAATCATCCAAAACTATAAAAGATTTCTCAAACATAAATAATGAGATTAATACATCCAAAACTTATATTTTTTCCAATAAACCCTGTTGGTCATAAAGAATACTACTTTCCCATAACTGAAATTAAATTAAACTACTCGCTTAAATACTTAGGAATAAATTATGAGCACTCTCACGAAGCCTTAATGAAAGAAAATCTATATAAAACCTGGCCAATATTACTAAAGATATCACAAGATGGAATAATATTAATCTCCCTTTTCTATCTAAAGCTGCTATTATTAAAATGAATGTTCTTCCAAGAATCTTATACTATTTTAATGCAGCTAATCTAACTATTACAATTAAATGTTTCTGTAAAGCCCATGTTGAAATATCTAAATGTATTTGGTCATCTAAGTCAGTTAGGATCAGTTATAACAAATTAATCTCGCCTAATGATAAAGGTGGAATTAACCTACCAGATTTTAAATTATATTATGAAATTTGCTGTGCCAGTAAAGTCATTAGGACAGCATCTTTTGACCAAAATGATAGTGAATGGTCCCCAGTATGGGTGAAACTGTGGTATAATCATATTAATTCTCAAAACATTAATCCAAAGTCACTCCCTTTCATTAACCAAGAAATTCTTAAAAAAATCAAAATTCACAAGCTAATCAAAGATAAAGTTATTATACTACAAAAATAGATAAAATCACTAAATCTGGAGCATACCTTTACATTACTTCAACCGTTACATCTTAACACAAATCTTAAAATCAATAATAGTATGTTAAACTTAAATTCCTATCCCCTAATAAAGAACTTTACACTTTGGGACTTATATAAGTTATGATATCATTCTATTGAGAATATTAGGATAACAATGAAGCTACAAAAATACATTATCATATTAAGACAAATTAAACAAAGATATAACTCATTCAATAATACAAAATGTAAGTAAGCAAGAACCCACTATTCCCTTAACTGAATCAATCTTGAAGGGCCTGTTATCCAAAACCAAAATGTTGTCCAATGTTTATAAACTAATCTCCTCAATCAAGTACCAGTCTTCTATATTGGTTTCAAATCATTGTGACTAAGTAAACAGCAACATCATGCTAGAACATAAATTGCAAGCCTTAGATAATACAATAAAACTAACGCTTTTTAAAAAAAATTGGTTTATACTCAATGTATGATAAATAATGCTTATCTTACTCCTCAGAAATTAAATAACTATCATTTAAGATCATCACCATATTGTCCATATTGCCCCTCAAAAACTGCAGATGTGCTTCATGTATTTTGGAGCTGTAAACATACAAACTATGATGCTCACTAAAAGTGAAACTAGAAAAATGGATATGAAAAATAAACACTCTCATGGGATTTTGCTATCCTTCATTTAGCTCCACACAACATATTTAAATTGAATAAACATATAATGATTACTATTTTTGCTTTAGTCAACCTATGTATATCACAAAATTGGACTGATCGTACCAAATTGTCTCGGAGCGGCTACAAAAATATGGCTTTAAAATACCTGTCCTCACACAAACTAGTTGCTAAAGGCAATAATAACCTCCCCTATATGCAAAAGTACTGGAACCTCCTTTTTAATATTATACTAAACTATTAAGTCTGGTAAGTCAGATTCCATAACAGTATACATTTATATGTACCTATTCAATAATACAAAACTGTTAAATTAAAATATTAATTAATAGCAAAGTAACCTAGACCATCTAAACTGCTTGTTTTCTCTTCTCCAACCCTCATATTAATAATATAATGCTAACTATTTAGATGAATGGTGACACTATTTATTGTTAATAGAAGTAAATAGTTGTGAACTGATTGTATATATTATATTCTCTCCTATGTGTGTGCAATAACTCACACATCCTCTATCTTCCTTAAATAATGTAATTTTTTAGCACTATTAATATCTGTGATGAATCCTATATGTAACTCACTTCTCTTTTAATTTGTACACTGCTGCATGTCAATTATTATATTGCTACCTTGCTTTTATTTTGTAGCTGCAGTTGTGTTATTTTTATCTCTACAAAGAAAAAGAAATACATACAATTTAAAAAAAATGTTTTTGATCAAGTCATAACATGAATCTTAGTCTGACCTAAGTAAACAAAATAAATGATTAAGGATGGTGTAACATGATGCTATGGATATAAGAGTATATTATTAAAGTTACTTCTCCATGAGAGTGCATGGAATTCTATATTTCAATTATTACTTCACATTTTAAAACTTATAGTTGCAAGTATGTTTTTTAATCATCACAACAAGTTAATAAAATAAAGAAACAAATAAATATCCAAGTAAGTAAGTACATAAATTATAATAATAAAAACGTGTTTGTCATCTGAGGTGGCTTTTCAGGATCCTGTAAGATGGAGAATGAATGCAGCTGTTGCATGAACACAGACAAACTGTAGTTGATTTAACAACCAGGTTGCTAGCATTGCTAATAAACAGATTTCAATACAGGAAAAAAAGTCATGCTGGTTGCAACAATTCAGGTGAGCCTTAAAACATACAACTTAAACAGGCATATTCATTTAGCTATAACAACTTCTGCTTTAACTGCAAAATTTCCATATTGCCTGTTGTCAACTACTGGGCAAGTAACCACACAAAAACAATCTCAA